>NW_028327171.1:86727571-87030601 GCF_987537825.1 Furipterus horrens
TTCCATTGCATATACCACCTCTTCTTTATCTATACCACCTCTTCTTTATCTATTTATCTACTGATGACACTTAGGTTGTTTCAATATTTTGCTTGCTGTAAATAATGCTGCAATGAACATAGGGGTGCATGTGTATTTTTTCAAATTAGTATTTTGGATTTTTCAGATAAATACCCAGAAGTGGGGCTGCTGGATCATTTAGTAGTCTATTTTATAATATTACTAATGATTATTTGCCCTTTCTTTTGTGAAATTAGCATCAGTAATGCTTTCTCCTTTAAAAATAACAATTCCCCTTTTCTTATGTCTTCTATGCCACTCCAGTAAACTTTTTAAATTATTAAAAAAATTTTAAAACTATATTATTTACTTTAAAAATCAAATATTTAAAAAGATTAAAATACTGCTGACTTTACTATTTTATTATTTGAATTACCAAATAATGTAGAAGGTGTTCCTCTAACAAATTTTTCAATCATACAAACATACTTCAAATAGAAACAAAAAAACTTCAAAGATTTAATAATCTATTTAATGATTAGAAATTTTGCTTTTAAAACTAAATATTACATTGGCTCTTGGTTTTCAGTCAAGTTCTTTCCTTTTTGTTTGTTCTTTATGGACAAATTTGGACCTTATCCATTTATTCAGTTCCTTATTTGTAAAGGATAATATTTTTTTTTTGTTCACTTTGAAACAACATATTAGCTATACTCAATCTTTGCCAGTTTTGCATTGATTTTTAATCATTCATTTTTCTCTATAAATAGGGATTAGACAGCAGTCTTCAGAAAAGTGTAAGTGTTTAGGTGAAATATACTAATACTTAGCATTCCAGTTTTAGAAACAATAGAATAAAAGAGAGAAATCACTTGTTTAATACCACTTGGAAAACTTGAGATTATGGAGGAGAGAATCAACATGGTTCATTCTTACACTAATTTTTAGATAACTCATTTTACAAAACTTATTGGCAAAAATGGTAAACTAAACAATTACCTAATAGTTAAAATTACTTTGAAAATCTCTAGTTTTGAAAGAAATCACTTTATGTCTTAGTGAGATCTTATGATCCTATGACCTTAGAAGTATTATACTTTGCTATTTGAACAAATCCAAGAATCCTTAATCACTTTCAAGATTTGCTCATCCTAATACCAAGCATGGGAGAGATCACTGAAATGTAGAAGATTGAGGAGGGAAAAAAAAGGAAAAATGTCAATGGAGAAGCAATATTTTTCTTATGTCCAAAGTGCAGTAATAATAGTATTAACGAAGATTATCCAACTCAAATACTTTTGAAGAATTAATGTTGATGACACAGAAAGAGCAAATGCTTGGAAATTGTGATTTATCCTGTAATTTTATTGCCCATTTATATGGAAAAGTTAGACTCAGCATATTAAAATATCTGTCATATTCATGTGGGGTGAGCATGCTTTGCTATTGAAAACTACTGAGGATGACAGAACTCTTTAATTTATGGGATCAGTAACAGGTGGGTTTGGCTTAAAAAGAACACAAGGAAGGTTAATATCTAGGTCATTTCCTTATGACTATTCCTGTAGCTGTACCTCTTATGATAAACATGTAACATAAACTATTTATGGTGTGATAAGTACTTTGCTAAATTCTCACATTCATTATTTTATGTAGTATCAGAACAAATTTGCTTTGCAGATGAGGAAACAAAAAGAGGTTCAGATAGAAGTGACTTGCTCAAATTCAAGTTCACAGTAAATGAGAGATCTGGGATTTGAACCCAGGCAATCTGATTCCAGAGCCTTCATTCATGATTGGCTGACCATATGTTAGGCTTAGAACTGTCAGAGATTATAGAGTTCTATTACTTATCACTTCTTCCATTGTATTTACAAAGAGCACCACCAGACTCTAGCAGAGCTCATTCTTCAGGACACTACTCTGAATTAATAACAGAGGTGTTTTATTATGCAAACATCTGATTAAGATGGGACAGGTACATGTTTTCTTTATAGGCTACTGTTTAGGGAAATAAAAGTCAGTCATGACTAGATAAATTTCTTAGAAAAAGTAGCCAAATTAATGTCATATATGCACTTCCTCTTTAAATTTAGATTTTTCTAATTGAAGTAAAGCCCCTTAAATATAACAATCATTGTTTCCTTTATAATATCAATTTCAAATTAAACACACACATACACTTTTAATATTTTTTATTGACTAAAATTTCAAAACTGGAAATAATTATATGCAATTTTATTCTCAGTATGAGAAAAAATGTAACCCTTTTATAGGCAGACCCACACTAAAAAGGAAAGTAACTTTCAGTCATTTTTCATGCAAAAATGCTAACCTTTTTACATTTTGTGTAATTTGTTTTTAGAAGACATAGCTACAGATGAAACTCCCTGTTATGGGTGCACAGGCCTAACCACCTGCCTATTTTTACACTTGCCATAGCTAAGATTTTATATTTATTTCTAACAATGTGATTGACAGTTTTCTATCTGAATGTAAGAAACTAACATCTCCATGAGCAAACGGGTTATGCATTTCTAGTGCCTTGCAAAGATTATGGTATGGGGTAATCTCTCAATAAATGTATGCAAGATAAATTAATAAAACAATTATAATTCCTTTTAGTTAGAGAATCATGTCTTGTGTAAAAATATATAGTAATCAAGAGAGAATGGTTTAATAAATAATTGTTATTTTGTATTTATTTGACTACAACTAATTGCATTTTATAATTACTATTTTCTTTAGTTTATATAATTAATGAGTCTTTTGTTTTCTTTTTTAAAAGAGCTATAAGGCTCTCTTTTGTTTAGAATAGGTTTTTCTACAGGATCTATTTGTAGGTGGATTAGGATAAAGATAGTTTTGTATATATATAAAATAAGAGAACAAAGGAAAAATTATTCAGAATACTATTCAGCTTTCTTAATTATGATAAGTTATTCAAATGATGGGTTTTAAAAATAGTCTTATAATATCCAAGTAATTTATTTATTGATTTCCCATGCAAAAGATAAACATATATTCATGGTCAGAAATAGCATCCTCTCTCAACTTCCATTGTCCAATTCAGCTATTTTTCATTCTGTATAACTATTACAGACTATGCATGAGGAATAGAAAAAAAAATTAGATAAGTCCTTGAATTCTGAATTAAGTCATTTTTTTCTGTTTTCATCTGAGTAATTTTTAAACATGAGTGTTCTTACTATGGCATAAGTCACTTTAAAATATGGTCCAGTTTCTACTTTGGATATTCATGATGTTCACAGAGGCTGTTCTATATTCACAACTGATGCTGTCTGTTATGTTACTGCAAGATGAGTCATTGTTTTAATACTCCTACAAAGACTTAAGAATGCATTCAGGCATGTTCAATCGATTAGATATAAGTCTCCCTTAGGATTTCACAGAGGGCTTTTTTTAATTTCTAATTTTCAAAACAACATGTTTTTGATGAAATGTTCCAGATCAACAAACAGCCTGAAAGACTGATGGCCTCTCAAATCCCCCAAACACTGCCAATGAGGGTGATTGCTCCATGAAATTACAACTCTGTGTTAGAGAATGATTTCTTCAGAAGTCATTAAAATAAATATATGTTTTTAAAAGTACTTTAGCAGCCTCTAAGACTCTGGGGTTTCTGTGGACTACATGCTCCCTACCTCCATTCATTCATTCTTTCATTCACTCATTCATTCAACAAAACTATTGGGCACTTACCATATTCCAGGTATCATGTTGCATTCCAAGAATATAGACATGAATCAAATGCAGTTCCTATCCTTCAAGGTTTTATAATTTATTTAATGAGATGAAAAACTAAGAAAATAACTCTGAGAACAACATCACATGCTTGCTGGTAGTCTTTACCTCTTATTAATATATAATAGCCAAACACTTACTTGAGAGGCTCTACCAAAGATGCATATGAAAAAAATTTAAAGGCTCTAGCATACTTATATCCTAAAAATAAAGAGGTAACTTTATTTTCTTTGTACTACTTAGTCCAGCAAAGGCAACCTCTTCTATGATTGAAAACTAGATGTTTTACTATTGTAACTAATTTAAAGACATATGTTCAGTGAGGAGACCTATAATTTTTAAAAAATCAATAAACCCTGAAGATCTCTATTTTCTGGGTGAAAAGCTATAGAAATAAGGCTGTATTGCAGGATATAAAAATAATTGACACTGCAAAATACTGAATTAAAGCAAATCATGTTCCTTCCCCATTATCTCCTCTATAGTTTTGTTTATGAAAATTAAAGTGATTCTTGGATATATATTTAGTTCTATAGTGTCATCTTCTGGCTCCCCTTTTACAGTATTTATCAATTCTTATGCCTCTTCCTCTTTCTCTTCTATGGTAAAAATATTTCAAGGCTAATGTATTATTCTAAAATGCTGGATACAAGTTGTTTTCTTTCTATGGATATTTTATTTAGGAGACACAAATATTTCTAAAAACAGATTATGCATATTTCATTTACTTCTTGTCCTTTCATTTGATATTTCTAAAAATAAATTAGAATTAGTATTAAAGTTAGTCTGCCGATATGTGGGGATTGTGAAGTGGGATGTAGAATACCTTTTCATGTTGTATTAATGTTATTGTCTGCCCTGGCTGGTTTAGCTCAGTGGATTGAGCGTCGGCCTGCGAGCTAAGTGTCGCTGGTTCGATCTTTCAGTCAGGGTATATCAGAGAAGGAAAACTCTGACTCCAAAAAACCTCCGCTGCCTTGCGGCATACCTCTTCAGGGGAAAGGCTAAGGGAGTAAACCCTGACAGAAAATCCGGAGCCGGAGTCCCTAAGGCGGTTTGACGTTGTAGTCAACACCGGCAACTCCTGCGGCGCACCTGAACCCAAGCTGTATTGACTCCATCTTTCCCTTGGATCCTTCAGCTGCGAAGAGAGGGGGGGTCTGCTGCATGGGCAACAGCAGACCCTCCATATTACCCTGCCCAGGCTCTGTAGCTTCAGCGTCATCGCAAGATGTCGATTCAACACGGGAGGAGACAGATACTACCATGTCACTCCCGAGTCGGACTGCACAGCCATTCTCGGCGGTGCAGATAGACTCTTAAGAAGCTACACCATCGTCTCTCGAGACGGATGGCTGCCGACGACGACGACGACGAATGTTATTGTGAAATATGTTTTAAAATTATTTCTCTAATTATACAAACATATAAAGTATGAAATAATCCATACTCATAACTCAATCCATAATTAACCAATATTTGATTTTTAGCAGAGATTCTTCTATTCTTATATATTTCTTAGACTCTTGATATCACACTATCATATATTCAGTTTTAATCATTTTAAAATTAATATTGTGAGTTTTTCATATCCCGTTAAAAAATTCATATTTAATGGCTGCATTACAGTGCATGATATGGTTAATTTCTCAGTTGAGTTCATATTTCAAAGTATTAAGTATTTTCTTTTATTATTTTGAACTTTCCATATACTCTCTTCCCCCTTCCTTACTGTCATCTGATCATTGCTATAATTAAGGAATCTGATCTAAGGTCAGTCCTACTTGTGCTTCAGATCCCAATCTTTCATGGTTGTTAATCCTAAAATTTCTCTCTTCTGCAGAATAAATTTTCCCTCTCATTTATGTTATCTTCATCGACATAAAATATTCTTTAAGTTTTTCCATCTATTAGAAAAACTCTGCTTTTTAAAAAAGATAACCCCATTTCTTTCCTCCTTTTTATAGTACAGCTTCTTGAAAGAGTTGTCAGTAGTTTTATATTTACTTTCTCATCTACATTTTCACGTTCATCAAGTTCAGCCAGACTTCTGCTCCTGACCACACTACTAAATTTATTCTTTTTACCTAATCACCAATGACCACCATATTGCCAAATACCAAATGGTCCCTTCTCAGCTCTCAAATGACCTCATTACTAGGTTTATTTTGTCCAGTTTGACCAATGATATCTTCTAAAAACAAATATTATTATATGTTTTTTGTGTATTATACTCCATTGGATTTTCTTATGACTCATTGGCTGCTCTGCTTCAAACTCCTTTGCTGGCTGCTTTTCTAGATCTGTTTTTCAGGGCTTACAGTTGCTACCATTTCCTTCTCTATTTAAAGCTCCTTATATTTTTGCTCAATCCCTCTATTCCCAAACCTCCAAAAAAATTTTTTTAAATAAAAGAAGGAAAGAAAAAGAAAAAAGAAAAAAGACTCATGGACATGGACAACAGTGTGATGATTGCTGAGGGGAGGGGGTACAAAGAGACTAAATGGTAATTGGAAAAATACAATAAAGATTAAATAAAAAATAAAGCTTCTTCTAGAAAATCTTGTCTACTGTTATGCCTTTAAATACCTAATGCTAATTTTCATTTTCAGACTTGATCTCTCTTTTGAACTCCAAACTCATAGCCAGCTGCTACTTTATAATTCCACTTTAACATCTAATAACTATTTCAAAGTTCACATATTCCAATTTAAACTTTCATCCACACACCCTTGGTTATGCACATCTTAATAATGTTGTCATCATCTCCCAGGTGCTTAAGCCAAAAAGTACCAGTTACTATTTATTGACTTCTCTCTTATCTTAATCCTCACAACCAGTCTGCCAGGAAATTCTGTCACCTTGAACTCATCATCACGTTCCTACTACAGCAGTGCTCCCTTCACCCATGGGGGATACATTCAGGACTCCCATTGGATGCCTGAAACCATGGATAGTACTAAACCTACAAAAACTATGTTTTCTTTCCTATGCTTATATACCTATGATAAAGTTTAATTTATCATTTAAGCACAGTAAGAGATAACAATAACAAATAATACAATGGAGGAATTATAACAATATACTGTAATAAGAGTTATAACAATGTGATCGCTCAATATATGTTACTATACTGTTTGTACAATGTGAATATATTGGGAAAAGGCAAAATTTACATCTTGGGCAGGACAGTGCAGAGCTACAAGCAATTTGAAATGTATGAATTGTCTATTTCTGGAATCTTTCATTTAATATTTTTGGATTGTGGTTGACAGTGGGAAACTGAAACCATGGGTAGTAGAAACTGCAGAAATTAAACCACAGATAAGAGGGGCCTACTGTACATGTAATTTTCATCTCCTTACTACTGCCTTAGTCTCTCCCTACAAGACCCACTTCATCGGTTGCTTATTTACACACTTGACTGCTTATCCACTTATTGAAATTATCTTTGGAAAACTCAGTCATATTTTTTCACTTATCTGCCTGACAACCTCTATTTGCTTCCCACTGCATTTACTAAAAAAGCCAAGTTCATTACTCTGACCTTTGGATCTCAATTTAATCATACTCTGCATACCATTATGAATTAGTTTTAGACAATTCTCTTTGCACTGTTTTCAGCTGCACTATCGTTCTTCTATTTCTTGGTGTTACTTTGCTACACTAAGTTTTTCTCCTTTTATTGTGCTTGTTGTGCTGTATTTTATTTTTCTAAAAAAACTTTTTTTTGTTATTCTATTTCAGTTGTCCTAATTTTCCCCTTTTGCCCTCCTCCACCCACCCTACCTTTCATTCCCACTCCCACAGTCAGTCCCCACACTGTTGTCCTTGTCCATGGGTCATGTTTCCTACAGTTGACATGCCTCTTCCTTTTCAACCAGGGCTCCTATTTTTCTTATTTCTCAGCCTAAATATCACTTCTCGACTATAGCTTTCCCTTAATGCCTAATAAAAAGCATGTCCTCAGTCTCTCTATCATATTATCTGGTGGTCTTATTTTCATATTTTATCATTTATTCCTTTATTTGTTATATTTTAACATTTTAATCTTCTATGAAAAGGCCAACTCCATGAAAGCAAAGACCCCACTCCATTATTCTCTGCTTTATACTCAATGCTTAGAAACAGGTGAAATTCAGTGCATGAAATGATACTTTTTTGAACAGATACATCTTGTCTGCATTCCTGATTTTATTTCCATAGAACAGATATCTCTAAATGTAATAATAGAGGTATAGCTAATTGTTTTCTAGGAAATAACTATAATAAGTTTATTAGAATTAACAAAAAAGAAATGTGACTTGGTTAAATTTGAATTTTAGATAAGCTGAATAATATTTTTGTATAAGTATGTTTCATGCCATATTTGGGATATTCTTACAATAGAAAGCAGATGGCTGCTAGTGGAGGAGTTAGGGTGGATGGATTGAGCAAAAATGAAAAAAGACTCAAGGACATGGACGAGTGTGGTAATTGCTTGGGAGGAGAAGGTATAAGGGGGCTAAATGGTAATGGAAAAATAGAATAAAGATTAAATTAAAAAATAAAAAGCAAAACAATATTCATTTTTAATTTGAAATTCAAATTCAGCTGGGCATCCTGTACATTATCTAACAATGCTATCTTATATGCATTCCCAACTAAAGTGGATAAAAATGATGATGTCTTGGTCCCCCTTTCATTATTTTGTAAAAAGACATGATGTGTATGCACACACACACACACACACACACACACACACCAGAAATGGGTCTGATAGAAAGAACAAAAAATGTAATTTTATACTTAAATTATAATATATTTTATAATATATAACTTTTTTAAAAAGTATATTTTATTGATTATATTGTTACAATAGTTTCAACATTTTCCCCTTTGCTCCCCTCTACTCAGTACCCTTCTTCCCCCAGCAATCCCACCTTCCCCTTAGTTCATGTCCATGGGTCATGCATATTAGTTCTTTGTCTTCCCCCTTTCTTATATTATTATTTTTTTAATTAACTAATTAGTTAATTTTTTATAACAATAAAAAATAACAATTTCCCCTCTCAGACTTAAGATCCTTTATAGTCTTATAAAGGACAATAGTCAAAGGTCTCATGCTCCTCTAGCTGCTTCAAGCTGGACATGGTCATCATCCTACCTACCCTTGAGTCCAGAATTCCCTAATAAGAGTGGGGGTGTTGAGGGGAGGGTGGCTTTCCCACATGGGGAAGGATCGTGCAGATTTCAGGTCAGTTGGCTGTCCCTGGACAACAGTGTGCTTGGTTTAACAGGCTGGCATCTTTGTTGTATTCTGGGGGCAACAGATTTGGCAATAGAGTTAAAAGGCATCATTCAATTTATAACCACTAGATCACAAGAAGCAGGGATTGATTTTTCAACATCCCACATTAGGGGAAAGAAAGACTTCTTTGGAAGAAGGTGTGCAAAGAACGTCACACCTGTCCAAAACTCTTTTCCCCATTATACTTAGTTTAGGTTGAGGGAAATATTTTAGGTTTCCCCCTTCTCAGACCTCTGGCTCTTTCTGTCCAAACCATTAGGATAGAAAGAGAAACCAGTTTTAAAGTGAAGCCCACAGACCACCCCACATTTCATCAACCCAGCAACTTAGTTCAGCCAAACCGTTAAGTCTCAGGAAGCAGCAATGCAGACAAGATTAAGTGAGGCCTATACGTACAGACAATCACTCAGGCAATGAGATCATAGGCTTATGCCCTATGAAAACAGAACACACATGTTAATTTCTGTAACATAACCCAAGTCTTTAAATCTGTAAGACTATCTTATTGGAAAGATATCCAGTTGCAAGGTATTTGACATTATTCTTGCCTGTAAATTAAGCATCTTTGATGATGTCACAGACCTAGTTTAACTTTCAAATAAAAACAAACTTTAAATGAGGATAACTTTAAAGACAGTTAGCTGGTTTTATTTCATTGAAATCTTTGTTGAAGCCCTAGCCATCTATACAATGCCACCGATTCTCAATGCTTGTCTTTCTGAATCCATATGTGTATCTTAATTAGATCATAATGTTATTTCAGTCCAAATGGACTTTATTCACCCTAGAAAAACAATAACATGAAATAAACTTAATTCTGGTTGGTCAATGTGGTATGCACATGAAAAATAACCATAGACCTGGTGTCACTTATCTGTAGAATCTACAAAACATTATAAGAATCAGAGTCTGGGATGTGTTAGGTCACGAAAGATGCTCAAAAACCCAGAATCTCTGAGAGGGTAGTTTCTGATCTAGAACTTCCTAAATATTTACCTAATATTTGGCATGCTCTTTGGCTACTCTATAAAGGAATTTTACCCTGTAAATAGACATGGGATTAATTCTTTTCTTTTTGAAGTATAACTGACAAAAAAAAGTTAGAATCAAGCTTAACTTTTTCTTTTGCTGTTGTATTTTTCTGTTATTGTAAACTCGTGTAAAAAAAGATGCTGACTATAAGTGTAAGAATTACACATATATTTTTTCATCTTTAATTAATCCATAATAAGACTCTAAGAAGTTAGGAACTTGAAAAGGAAATATGAAAATATAGGAACCACATTAAATGATACGACACTGAAAACTCTGAAGTAGAAAAAGTTTCTCATTAGGGATCTCCGCATTTTAAAAGCCTCAAAATTAAAGTTGCTGCAAGTAATTGTCATAAGTAGATGAAATTTTAGGGTTGTACTAGATTAGAGACTGCATTAGACGCTGAGAGTATCCTGTCTATTGTCCTCAACCAGAAAGGTTTGACTGTTGTATTTAACATTTCCATAAAGTGTAATGTGTTCTGACTTTTTACCATTATATTTGTTGGCAGTGCCTTTCCATCCATCATCTGTGACTTAAGTCAGCAGGCTATGTCATTATCATGAGTAGCGGTGGGAAAGTACAGAAACTACAAAGGAATTTTACTGGAACATCTGACTTCACCAGTTTGTAACCATTTTACCTTTATATTCAGAATTATAGAATAAATGATTACATTTAAATTATATCTTTACCAGATTATAGTAGCAATGATTAACATGCATTGAGTCCTCACTATAGTGTATATAAGTGTGTATAGTGTGATAATAAGCTTCTTTTTCTGTTTACCTCCAAATGAACATTGTTTCATAATAATAACTTTTGAGAAAATCCACCATAAATTTGTAAATAATAGCTAGTGACTCATGAGTAGTAGCCTGTTCCTGCTTCTCTCTATTCCTTTATAACCTTAAATTTCATTGTGTTCAGATTCAGGGTATCAAGGAAAGAGCAAGGTCTCTGGTCTTAGGTAATCTAAGCTTGAACTTCACATTATTAACTACATGTCAGTAAGTAACTATAACTCATTTGGGTTTTGGTTCCTATTTATAATATGGAAACTTGATTATTTAATAAGAAATATAAGTAACCTAAGACAAGCACTTATCACCATATTTGATGTGTGTAGTAAGTACTCAAAAATGTTACTTCACTTTCCTCTTCTCCCAAGAAGTCCTAAAGCCATTATACTGCATTAATATCTTACTCTTATTGAGTGCATATTATGTGCGAGACAACATCTAATTACTTTATTTATAATTGTTTTATTTAATCATCACAATTCCTCTATGAAATACTTTCTACTAGTATTTTATCATTCCTGTTTATGGAGGGAGAAAATAAAATATTGAAGCTCAAAGATATTATCTTACTCTATTTTGTCTCCATTATCCACCTGATCACATAAAATTTGGGCATACGGTATTTTTAGATATACATTGCATTAAATAATACTCTCCATCAACTGTATTTCAATTTAAGGATTCAAAGCATCTTAACTGCCTAAGTATAATGCACTATGTTGGGCACTGTGGAAGAATCCACATCTGACCAAGCCTCTGTCCCCAAGACTGGGAACAATTTATATTAGTTCCAATCTCAAATCTCTTGACTGAAGAATGAGCCTTATTCCATCACTGGAACAAAAATATGTAAACAACCATGTTGTCATCTATTCGAAATTAGAAATTGTTAATATAGATAAACTGCCAAGATGTGCAGCTGAGAATTGATATACATATTAATGAAATCTGGTCACCAGAGCAATTTACAAAGTTAACGCAACTTAATTAGAAGAAAAATAATAATGGACATAGAATTAACTCAAAGAAGTAATTCTAAATTTAGACACAGGAAGTTCCATTTTCTAACTATATTGCTGGGTGAGATCATAAAATTTAGACCTGAATTTATTGCTCTTTAATTTCAATTGTAACTAAAACTTGAAGAAAAATATAGTTTGGTTCTGTCTCCTGTAAGCATCGGAGTTTGAAATGAGAGGTCTTTTTTGTTTTTTCTCTTTTAGACACATGAATATCAAGTTTTCTCATCTGATTATAAGAGAAGTCCCAGAGTGATAGTTTAATAAAATGTAATTAGAAACTGATAAACTAGTAAACTTTGTACAGCTGAAAATAAACTTCATACAGGACAATAAATATGGCTTTACTGCCATTTGCTGTAGTCTCTGTGCTGTTCAGGGCTTGAATACCAGCATTATTTTAAGTTTCAAAATAATGGGAGCATTAAACAGTCAAAGTGACTTTAAAATATTATGCAACGTACATTCACATTGTGGAATAAAAATTAATTTTTATTTATGAACTATAGTAAGAAGTAGATTATCAGGTAGACATTTTGCTTATTTATTTCAAACAGCAAGATAGCTGTATTAAATAAAATACTATCTTTTTCTTTGGTTTTTGATATAAATAAAAGAACAAAGATAACAAGATAATTAAATTTCTAGCCATTGAAAGACATTTCTTAGACTTATTCTTTCTTACCCACTACAATATTCAAGTCTCTATTAAAACAAATATAAAAACAGTTTCTGGTTAAATTCTAATAGAATTGAATTTTTAAAGTAAATACGTCAGGGAACTATCAACCATATCAGTATTGTTTATCTCAATATTATCTCTCATGATGCTGCGAATTTCTTTCAGTTTTTCTGCAATTGCTCAAAACACTTTGTAAACTAATTTTTGGAAATTACCATTACAATGGAAAGTATGCTCATTTGAATACAGTATTCCCTCACTTATCACGGGTATTATATTCTAGACCCCCCCCCCATGATAGGTGAAAATTCGAGAAGTAGGAAACTTACATTTATTTTAGTATTTATATATATATAGTTTAAGGCTTTATAATCTCTTCTGACACACTTTTAAACTGTTCCCAGCCCCTTCTTAACCTTTCCCACTCTCTTATTAACCTTTTCTACACTTTTATAAACACTACTTATGTTCTTAAACATATTCTACACTCTTAAACCTACATAACTTTAACAACATACATATACAGTACCGCAAAATCCTGCGATATAGCGAAAAGTCCACGATAAATAATTAAATATAATATTTTTAAAAATCCCATGATACAGTGAGGCTGCGATAAGTGAACTGCAATATAGAGAGGGACTTCTGTATTCAAACTTATGGCGAATCTACCACGATATACATTTTAAAAAATATTTATTTATTTTTAGAGAGAGGGAAAGGGAAGGAGAAAAAGAGGGAGAGAAACATTGGCACAAGAGAGAAACATCAATGGATTGCCTCTTTCACGCCCCAGCATGGGACCAAACCCACAGCCCAGGCATGTGCCCTGACCAGGAATCAAACTGGCAAACTGTTGCCTTCTGGAATGACAGTCAACCAATTGAGCCATGCTGGCCAGGGTATATACATTTTTAAATAGGAAAAGAAAGTTGCAGAAAAGGAATTTTGAGAAAAATAAACTAATTGTACATATGAGTGTATGTGTGTGCTGTTGAAAAGATTTTTTAAATAAGTGTTTCAGTTTTGGTAATGAGGGTACATATGTTTGCCAGGGCTACCATTAACAAAATAGCACAAACTAGAGGGCTTAAATAGCATACACTTATTGTTTTAGAATTATGGAGGATAGAAGACTGAAGTAGAGGTGTTTGCAGGATTAGTTCCTTCTGAAGGCAGGATAAAGTCCAGGCCTCTTCCCTTGGTTTATAAGTGGCCAACTTTATGTTTGCATCATGTTTGTTCTATATGCATATCTATTTCCTAATTTTCCTTGTTTACAATGCCATCATATTGAATTAGGGCCCTCCTTGATTGCTTCATTTTAATTTTATTATCGCTATAAAAGCCTTGTCTTGAGATAAGGTTATATTCTGAGGTGTAAGAACTTAAATATATGAATTTGGGGAATACGATTCAACCTAAAATAGGGTCATATGTTTTAAGAATTTTGATTGAGAGAAGCTTTATAATATTTTATTCTGCCTTTTTGGGTTAGTGAAACATGAAAATGAACTGAGGATTTTACAAATATTTTATTTATGAAATGCAAATGTTTATCTTTGCAGAAATTATTTTAATGAAAACTATTTTTAAATATGTGACTTTTATATATTTAACTTAAACTCTTTTTTCTGAAATATTTATAATTTAATTATAATATATTTATAAAAATCACAGGACTTTAATAAAATATATTTTAGGAGGCAGTAACCACAAGATATAATCCCCAGATTATCCTTGAATTTAGTTAGTGCACAACACAGTGGCCCAACTATATGGCAACATGAACTATGAACTATTCTGTTACTACATTTTGCACTCTTTTCTCTTTAACAATAGAATAAAATTTTTTAAAGTTTAAATTATAAATGATCTTTACTAATGTCTTTATTACCTGTGAAGTATTTTTAAAAATACATAGATTCAATACTTGTTGACTGCATTGAATTAATATATATCAGACGAATGGTAGTAGGTCTTATATGTGGAAAATTAAGTTAATAACCAGATTCCCATATGAATTATGGGTGTCTATTGTCAACTTCTACAAATTATTAAGGGTCAGAAGAAATAACATGGTTGAGTGCACATTGAGAAGACTGAATCAAAAGGAAAAGTGATTAAAGTGGATAAGTTTGATACGAAAACAAATCATGGTGGTCCTTTGGGGTTTGAAAATGGATAAGGTTTAATTTAACTAATAGAAGAGTGTGTGTATTTATGTGTGTTGTAGGCACTTATTGAGGTATGGTTTACATGCAATAAATGCACACATCTTTAGTATTTAGTTCAATGGGAATTTTTAATTTGTATAACACAATCACCACCTATAACTACATATAGATTATTTCCTCAACACAAAATATGTCTATGCATAGTCCCTTCTCTTTGAAAGCAACTCATTGTTTAGGTTCATATCATTATAGACAAGTTTTGCTTGCCTTCTTTTTTTCACCATAATGTTTTATAGTTCACTCCTGTTGTTTTCTATATCTGTGACTTCATTTCTTTTTGTTTCTGAATAGTATCTATTTTCTGAATATTTCAAAATGTATTTATCTTTCTCCTTTAATGGACATTTAGGTGTTTCAAGGTGTTGGTTATAATAAATTATGCTTCTTTGAGTATTATTTTACAAATAATTTTCATAGACATATGCATATTTTTTCCCTTACTTCTCTTAGGGAGCGCGTGGCAGTAAGGACTGCTTGAGTGCATATGTGAGATAACCACAGAGGCTGTCACTAACTAGTAAAGATAGAGCACGGCCAAATTTTAGAAACTACAATGAAATAGTAGAACTGCTAGGACTACCAACAAGCTTTACAAAGTTGTTCAACTACATTCTTATTAGCAACAAATAGGAGTTTCAATATGTGCATTTTGTTCATATTGCCCTCTTTCTTTAAGAAATGGTCAAAACTTCAAGAAAAATGCTGCCACTGCAATCTCTATGAGGCAGTAAGAACACAAACAGCACTTCTCTCTGACTTATACAATAGTGTCACATATGACTGAAATTGAGGTGAACTCCACCTTTCTTTCTATATCATTCTGCATTAGATCACATTGTGAAATGGTTCATATCAATGGCTGAAGATATTACCAGAACAACTTTCATGAATAGACTCACACAAAATGTCAGATGGAGAAATGCAAGAACTGACATTTTCTAAGGTGGGAGGGCATGGCAGTAATAGCTACTTGAGTGCATATGTGAGACAACTCCTGAGGCTCTTTAGGTAGTAAGGATGGAGTGCAGCTAAATTTCAGAAACTACCAATGAAGGCTGAGCCTGAAAAAATACCACTATTACTCCTTGCCAGGATGTTAAGGGAAAATATTGTGTGGTTGAACTTGGACACTGTGTGACAGAGATGAAGAGACAGGTACACGTTTTGCATATGACCTAGATATATAGACTACTGTAGAAAGAAAAATGATCTTTTCCTAAAAATTGGTTTATTTCTCTATTACTTTACTTAGTAACTAGTTTCTGAATAGTTATAGTGGCTGGGTAGTGAGGAACTGAAATTCAGAATTACATAATTATCACTACAGTTGACAATTAAGTCACCCAAGTTTTTCTGTTATGTTGAAAAAATGCTTTTTGATGAACTTTGGTTAACTAAATATAGTAGAGTGAATTAAAATAAACAAACAAACACTTCTGTGTCTCTATCACATATAACTTTGGAAATTTCCAGTAATAAATTATACAGATTTATCCACTTAAGAGTATTACTGCAGAAAGAACATTTTTATAGAATAAGTAAATTGTCATTGAAAAACTGCTACTCTAAATATTTTCTTTTTGTCATCAACATTTTCATATATATGATTTTTTTTGCAAAAGTTTATTTATAAGTCATTTTTGTGAGAATACATTTTCACATAAGTTAAATGCCATGTTGTTATTAAGTCAAACACCAACCTCCATGTATCATCATACACAAGCATAATAAAAACACAAGATGTCTGGGTTAGAAAGATTATTCTATAATACTCTGGATAGTATTGAGGTTGTAGTGAAAATAATTTCAAGCTCCAATTTGAATTCAAGATTTTCACATATTTCTTATTCCTTATTTACATTACTTTGGCTTCTGTATCATCCCTGGCAATGGAAATTATATTAAGGTTCTTTGTGGGCTAACTTATGAGAAACTAAAGGTTATGTAAGCCACCTATAAATTCATATGGATCATTAAAACAGATAATATCTTGACAACCAAAATAATATCCTATACTAAACTAACTGTAAAAAACTTTAAAAATTCATAAGAAAGTTCAAGAAGAAGGAGTAATCATGTAGTCATAATTGTTATTTATACAATTAACCAGTTGATGCTAGTCACGAATTGGAAATATGTTTCTCTTGCTCTCATTTTCTCTTAGTGGGAACAGTTTGACAGTGTCATCCAAGATTTTTGATGTAAAATAAATGGATTCCAACCAGTTATTTTATATTTATTTCACTCCTCTCAAGATTCAAAGTCCCTGAAAGTTCAATTGACCAAGTTAAGATCACGTATTCCAAAGTACAGAGACAAAATTCTGGAGGGAAGTCTCCAGAAAATGGCAGTCGTGGTGGTGGCGGGGAGGTGTAGTTGGGTCTCCCTTCTCCCAAATATCAAATATTATTAGAATGATAAATTGATATTGAGGAACTCAAAGAAATGAGAAAACTCTACAAAACTCTTTGTATGAATTCAAGATGGGCAACATTAAAATCACCCACTAATATATGTTTTTAAGTGACTATTATCTCTAGTGAAAAAGACAAATTACCAAAACAGCAAAAATGAAGATGAATATATCAGGCATTGGGCAAGGCAGATTGGGTATTGATAAAGAACATTTTTGTTCACTTTTTTTTTTTTTTCATTATCCTGGACCTGGTGTGAATACTAGCTCTGACATTTGTAAGTTTTGTGATCTGGGACATCATACTTTTACTCTCTGACACTCATAGTCACTATGTTTAAATGAAATAAATTCTATCTTCCTCAAATGATTATGCAAAATTAACTGCATTGTATATTAAAGTACTCTGCACAGTTCCTGACAGTCATCTTTCAATAAATGATAGCTGCTATAAATATATTATTATTAGTAGTAGTAGTATTTCTTTACAGCTATTATTTAATTTTAATTAATGAGGTACCATGTTATTGTTAGTTATATTATAGATAAAATTGACTGACTCTTATCAAGTAGGTTCTATAATTTTTCAGGCCATGATAAAGAATTTTAAGTTCCAATAATAAACTATTTCATTTTTCTTAATGTTTTCAGGAAAGTGTTATCTATCTAAAAAGATATTAAGAAAACATTCCATTGCTCTTCATGGTAATATTTCCATTGACTTTTATCAATCAATAGAAAATAGTGTTTTGAATGCATACAGTGGTGGATAAAATGCACAGATGTATTACAAAATTAGCAAGTAGTCATATGGAGGATAAAGACAATGGGTATTATCACTTCAGAATACCATAGTTCTTTTTTGTTTTCATTTTTAATTTGTTTGCAGTATACGGTGAAGAACTTTAGATGTATTCTACAAAAACAAAAATCCAAAAACAGAAAACCTTAGCCTGGTGTCCAGGCAGGTTAAGGGATAGTGTCAAGGAACATGGAACATGCAACATTAATGGCTGTACTAGTTTGTTAGGGCTGCCATGATAGAGTACCACAACTTGGAAGGCTTAAACAATAGAAATTTCTTTTCTATCTGGAGGCTTGAAGTTGGAGATCAAAGTGTTGATCAGGTTGATTTTCTCTGAAGGCTCTCTCTTGGACTTGTGGATGACATCTTCTCCCTCTGTATCCACATGATCTTTCCTCTGTGCAGTTCTGTGTCCTAACTTTTTATAAAAACAACAGTCTTATTTTATTAGGGCCCACCTTACCAACCTAACTTAACCTTAATTACTTCTTCAAAGCCCCTACCACCAAATAAAGTCATATTCTAAGGTACTGAGAGTTAGGGCTTCAACATATACATTTCTTTTGGGGGGGGGCACAATTCAACCCATAAAAATGATATTTAAAAACTCCCTGGAAATTTATTTTAGGAAACTAAACTGGAGACTCTTATCCACTAGGTAAAATATTTATCACATTCCTCTCTCTAAATTCTTGGAATTCATGTTAGTTGTAAAGGAAATGTTATTATAAAGTATTTGAAAAAATGCACTTTTAGTACATTTTTACAGTGAATAGAAATCCTAAATCAGACACTTAATATGTTAATCAAGACTATTATTTAAATTTGCATATAAAAATAACTTATGACTTGTTTTTTTCCTCCCAGCATAGGGGAGCTATGTTGGCCAAATAGTATTAAATATCAGGCCATTGTTCACAGAAGGAGAAAGACACTATTTGATTGAGTAAGGGATCTGTTATGCACATGAAGTTTTGATATTATACTGTGGTTGAAGAAACTAGTATTAGTCCTATATATGACTTGAAAGTTAACTGAGAAATTGCTTAATCAGTGCCACTACAACTACCTTGCAATATACAAAATTAATTAAAATTGCTGTTTCCTTCTGGAGAGCTAAATTTCACAACTCTTATAACATTTATAGATCAGAGCTATGAAAATAACCTCTTGACCTGGCATTTGATCAATGTTAACATAGTTTTGTAATATCCTACTCCAAAGTTTATTTACTGACAAATGATTTATTCAATGCTGATGACAATGTTCTTTTAGACATCCAATTCAGGAGAATAAAGCATAAGATATCTATGCTTTAAAAAATTATTCTGTGCTTAGGTAACAATCATCTTTAAATCTTTGCATAATATAAAAAGTCAGGAAGGAGCAGAACAGGATGATAAATTATCTGTTTTGCCCATTTTTAAGACTTTCCAATTGAAACATTCTTTTCATAAATGCCAGCTATGCTAAAACAAAAAGCATAAACTTAATAAGAGTGCATATGGCCATTCAATTAGATTATCTTCTCCTTCTTAAATGAGAACTGCAACTAATGGGCCTAATTGCCTCTAAGAGCTTTGGACATTTTTGCCTCCCTGCCACATGTTTTATATTTTATTTGAACACCAAGAGCTTTCTGTGATTATACCTTTACACTTTAATTAAAGAATTAAAGTCTGATATTAGTGTTCAAAGAGACTACAAAAATGGAAATTGTAAAAATTTTTAGGAAGAAATATCAACATAATTCTGCAAGACACTGCTGCTAAAATATTGTAAATATACCATGTGCTCAGTTTGTTAACTTTCATTATCAATCAGAAAGGGTATATACCTGGCAACAAGACCAAACAGTTGTACAAACACTGGAGGAGACTTTCATGCTGAAAAGTTCCAAAGATTTCTCTCAGTTGGTATGTAGAACCTCCTGTGAGAGGATGCACCACTTTAAAAAATTGTGGCAAACATTTTGAACTTCACATGGAAAGATGAATTCTGGAGAGTCTCTTTGGCAAAGGACCAAATTTTCCCTCCTGAAAGCTTAAACTGAGTCTAGTTTTTATAGTATATGTAAACAATGGCTCATGTTGCAAGGTCATCAGATGAATTGAGGAAACAAAGTATCTCAGGAACACACAAAAAGCAGCCATCGATGTGTTCTCACTGAAAAAAAAAATACACATATACACACACGTGCACGCACATGCGCGTGCATATTAAGTATATATAACTTGCAGTTGTGTGCATTTTATTATTAATATTTAAAATTTACTATTTCTCCATAGCTAGGGAGCTTAGTTGCTTAGAGCATTGTCCCAATATGCCAGCATTGCAGTTGGATTCCTGGTCAGGGCACATGCAACAATTGACCAATGACTGGATAAATAAGTGGAACAACAAATTCTTTCTCTCTTTCTCTCTCCTCTACCCCATCAATTAATAGAAAAAGAATTAAAAATAAATAAAATTTACTATTCCTACTATTGTTTAGAGAGTACATAAAATTTGGGGTTATGCGCATCTTAGAAGAAAAGAGGAGAGATTGTAACACACTCAATGGCAATGTGTGGTCACTGACTCTTGCATAGGAGGTAGGGTGTGTCCTCTGCCCAAGATCTTCTATAGCCCGTGTCCTTACTTCAGATGAGTGGTGATGTGAAGACACCCAGAGTATGTCTGTGACAAAAACTCTTCTTAATGCTTTATCTACTTATTCAGATACTGCCAGGGACACTCCCCTGGCAGCATCACTCCATCTGATGATAATCCAAGCCTTCATCACTGGTGTCTGGGCCACCTGTCATGCTTATGAACTGTGATAGGAATGGCATGCATATGAAAACTCAGCAAGGGAGAAAGCAAGAGGAAATTTTTTATTAAGGACAGGTTATTCTTTAGCTTTTGTAACTATCACTCTTTTTCTCTGATTATTCTAATGAAGCTTATTATCACTCAGGAATCAGTTTTCCCAGAGTGAGTGCTCCTGAGTTTCTAAGTAAGAGACTTGCTATTTTCTTTTTATTCCTGATCTTATACCTCTGTTATGTCTTTTACCACCAAACAGTCAAATGACTGCAAAAGGGAGAAGATAAATGAAAGGATTAATGATAAAGAAGAGGAATGGAGAAGAAAATGAGGATTTGAGCACATAGATGAGGGTAGAAAATAAGAAGGAAAGAGGACAGTGTGGGGGTTACTAAGGTGTAAAAAAGAAATGGTCACAGATTTGATCTCATCCTATTTGCCTTGCTTCTACTTTGAGGAGACCACATGTCACCAGTATCCTGACTGACACTAAATCCTGAAAACACAAAAGCAAATCACATGTGTCAGTAAAAGGGTCTGGGGATTTGGGAGCCCAGAAACCTACAAGAGGCCCCCACAAGTAATAGGCAAACTCCCTAAACTGTAGTTAGTCTAATTTACCTCCTCACAATCTGACATCTTTTTAAAAATTTTTATTATTTTTTAAAATTTTATTATATGCTTTTTTTGCATTACCATTTAATCCCCTTATACCACTCTCCCCCACCCCCAGAATTACCATATTGTTGTCTCTGTCCATGAGTTCTGTTTTCTTTTTGCTCAATTGCTCCATTCTCTAACCCCTACCCCCAATACCTGTCGTCCTTCTCTCTATGAGTCTGTCTCTGTTTTGCTTGTTAGTTCAGATTGTTCATTAGATTCCACATATGAGTGAAATCATGTGGCATTTTTCTTCCTCTGCTTTGTTTATTTCACTTAGCATAAATGTTTAACAGGTCCATTTATACTGATGTAAAGGATAAAATTTTCTTTTTATGACTGAGTAGTATTCCATTATAGAAATGTCTTATAGTTGTTTTATCCACTCATCTACTGATCGACACTTGGGCTGCTTCCATAACTTGGCAATTGTAACTAATGCTGCACTGAACTTAGTGGTGCTTATGTTCTTTTGAATGAGTGTTTTGGGTTCCTTTGGACAAATTCCCAGAAGTGCGATCTCTGGGTCAAAAGGCAGATCCATTTTTATTTTTTGAGGTATCTCCATACTGCTTTCCACAGTGGCTGCACCAGTCTGCATTCCCACCAACAGTGCAGAATGGTTCCCTTTTCTCCACATCCTTGCCTGCACTTGCTGTTTGTTGATTTACTGATGATGGCCATTCTGACAGGTGTGAGATAGTGTCTCATTGTGGTTTTAATTTGCATCTCTCTGATGATTAGGGATGGTAAGCATCATTTCATATATTGATTGGCCATATGTATGTCCTCTTTAGAGAAGTGTCTATTCATGTCCTTTGCCCATTTTGAATTAGGTTGTTTGTTTAATTGGTGTTGAGTTTTGTATTTCTTTATAAATTTTGGATATTAATCCTTTATCAGATGTATTGGTGAAAATGTTCTCCCATTCTGTCAATTATTTCTTATTTTGTTGAGGTTTTCTTCTGCTGTGCAAAAACATTAGTTTGATGTAGTCCCATTTGTTTGTTTGTTTATTTATTTATTTATTTCCCTTGCCTAGGGAGATATATGCAATAAAATATTTCTATGAGCAATGTCTGAGATTTGGTGCCTATGTTTTCCTCTACAATTTTTATCGCTTTGGATCTAATATTTAAATCATTGATCCATTTTGAACTTATTCTTGTCTGCATCATAAGAAGGTGGTCTATTTTCATTTTTCTGCAGGTATCTGTCCAATTTTCTGAACACCATTTATTGAGCAAACTATCTTTAGCACATTGTATCTACTTGTTTCCTTTGTCAAATATTAATTGACTGGTTCTTTGTGGAGTTAAACAAGGTAGACAAGCCTTTAAACATACTCATCAAGAAAAAGAAAGAGAGGACCAACTAAATAAAATCAGAAATGAAAGTAGAGAAATAACAACTGACACCAAAGAAATACAAATGGTTGTAAGAAAATATTATGAACAATTATATGCCAACAAATTAGACAAACCAAGTAACCAAGTAATTGCAAATTAACAGTAAAGTAAATACTAAAGCCATAACAGTTTATAGACACACATAAGTTACACTATAATATAAAATTAACTTATAAAGTCTCAAATGTCAACTATAACCTTAAAAAACCACACACCTTGTTTGATATTTAATAAATAAAATAAAAATTCATAGTACAGTTTGTTGAATTATAAGGTTCTGTATATAAGCTTAAATTTAACTAACAATGTAACAATATTAAATGTAAGAATAGGTTGACTTATGGTTAATGAATATCACTCTGAGAATGCAAATTGCATTCCAAATAAAAATAAAATAATAAATAACAAAAGACATGCACCAGGCAATATTTATAAATCAATGAAGATGCCTCTTAAGTTCTAAAAGTTACCAAATTAATCAGGTAGTTGGATGTTGTTCTTAATTCAAGTATCAGAGAAACTGTACATTGAGATGCTTTTAACATATATAGTGGTAGCAAAAACCATTTTTCCTATTTTGTTATAATAGCTTTTTGTAGAAAATATAGACAATAATAAAAAGGCTTCTGTTGTCTAAAAGAAAAATGCAGCTAGACCATTTTCCTCTTTCTAATAAAAATTTCAAAAAGATATTTTTTTCTCTTTCATACTCTCTTGTTTTAAGTTATAACTATGTTTTGGAACAGAAGCCCAGAATAAATTTAATCTCTTGGTAAGTTTCATGCACTTGACAATTACATAGGTCGGCTCATCAGGTAGGCATTGATTGTTAGCCTTAGCCAGGAGTATATAAACTCTTATAAATATTGCATGCAGAAGAGAAACTGCACTTAGACGGATGATTAATAGCCCTGTTGTTGGTAATCTATTGTATCTCTTTTGCATGGAGAAAGCAATTAGAAAGACATTTCCGACTATCCTAGACAGACCTTAGATGCTTCATAGCGGAAAATTAAAATTTTAGACATTGCAAAGAGTGTAATAAATGTATCTTCAGTCACCACATAATAATAGTATCTGGAGGACCTGAACAAACTCATAAGACCGCAATTTGACCTACCTTTTTTCCTTTTGATAATCTATTTTTATAAAACCATACAATTATTCATTGTAACAGCAGATTTTTGTGCATGTAGGTTGTGAGCGTAAAACAACAATTTGGAAATGAATTTTACTATCAAACTTTCAGAGTTCTTTATAACCTTTGAGTGAAATTTATTGTTTCAATATAAAAAAATATCTAATAGTATTCTTAGTCTTTCATATTATTCACTATAAACTAGATATTATAAATCAGATAAGTAATTCTGGACTAAAAACTGCCATATTAGGTTTCTGTCTGGAAATAAGTTATGATTTGTATTGCTTTTATTATTGTCAGTTACACTGAGTAAATGCTCACATTCTAGGAAAGCAGTTTAAGGTAAGCAGAACAATTGAGCTAAGTTCATGTTATTAGGAATCCATTGAAAATCCTTCACAGACATTTTTTTCTTCCTTTAAATTGCCATAAATAATGGGATTTTTTGTTATAGCAGAGAAATTAGACCTACATAGAGCAAAAGCTCTGAATTCAGTTATTAAAAATATCTGCATCTATTATTATTATTATATGTAACATGCTCACTGTATTTGAGTAATTAAAAATATGAGAATGATGACATTATTTTATTTTTTTAAGTTTGTTTTTATTTTTTAGAGAGAGGGGAAAGGAGGGAGACAGAGAGGGAAAGAAACATCTATTGGTTGCCTCTCTCACTCCTCCAACTGGGACCTGGACTGCAACCCAGGGATAGAACTGACAACCTTTGAGTTTGCAAGCTGGTGCTCAACACACTGAGCACACCAGCTAGGGTCTGAAGGTACTGTTTTAAAATTAATATGGTTGATAATTATCTTACACTGTTTTCAGAAACACAGGCACAATTTCATATACATACAATATACATACATACATACAATATGTACTTTTGAATTTTAACTTCAAATTCTAAATGGTATAATGGTAGAGTTATCTAATTAACATAACAAGAACTTATGATATATAATATTTATACTAAAAGCTAAAATGTATATAGTACTTCTTCCCTTTGTATTCATTCTGCAACTTCCAGCCCATAAAACAAAGCTTTGAATTGGATAAAGGTGAGTGTTGAGGGTCATAGTAATAAATATTTAAGGAAGTGAATGGTTTTTACAACTTGGTGTTGATAGAACCTGTGTGTTTTTCATGTATTGTGGTCACTGTATCTGTTCTTAGAATCCCAACATTCATCTGTACTGGGGTTTATGTCTGTGACAACAAAAGTTATTTTGGACAAAGAGAAATGACAGGGAGAAGAAAAATGAGATGTTATTCTTACAGATAAATGTTTTAAATGACACTTTTTAAAAGGCACTTGATGCATATTTTGGCATAGTTAAAATTTCTACTTAGTTATACATACTATAGTATTTCCATTTAGAAATAAAATTCCTACATATAGTCATAAATTAACTAAATATATTTGTTTTACTTATATAGCAGAATTTTCTCTTAGTCTAAAATGAAATTTGAAACAAAAATCTATAAAATATATTGATTAACATGAAGGGTATATCAGAGAAACCAAAATTTGTTGAGTCTCTATGAAACTGCTTTCTTATTAACTAGCTTTAAGTTAATAAATGCTGTAAAACAAACAATGTTTTTATGCAGATATATTAATTCATTCATTCATTCGTTTTTGGTTAGACCTGTTTGGGACTTTTCTGGATGACCCATAGTCTTTTTCTAATCTTAGTCTTCATAACAATATAAAAGTCCACCTAATAGATCTTTTATATTGACTCGATATAGGTAATTTTTGAGCCAGAACAGATAGCCAACCTAGCTGCTTCAGTAGCACCCCAAAGCTTGACTCAATGGCAGTCATCATCCCTCTCCAGAAAACAGTTTACTCTGAGAAGGCTTCAAAAACACAGTGGACAAGACATGAAAACAACCAAGTATCCTTTTTCAGATAATTGGATAAAGAAGATGTGGTACATATACAACGTCTGTCTAGAAAAAGTCCATCCATTGTTAATTAAACAAGAATGGTTTGCACAGCATCAGTGTAACCTGGCAGCCAAGGAGAGTAGACTGCAATGCATATGCATGAACAATAACGACTTCATTGGACTAGTCAGTGGGTTTGGCAGCTGCCACTGAGTGAGCATGTGTACTGTGTAACCCTCACATGCAAAATGACTGAGCACGTAGAGAAACAAATCTGCATCAAGTTTTCCATTAAGCTTGAACATTTCTCCATAGAAATTATTTAGATGATTCAGAAGGCTGCAGCTATGGGCAACTAGTGATTGGCAGCTTCATCATGCTAATACTCCCACTTATTCATCACATCTCATGCAAAATGTTTTGGCAAAATGTCAAGTCACCCAGGTGACTCATTCCCCCTAGACAGATTTGGTGCCCTGTGACTTCTGATTTTTCCCAAAACTAAAATCACCTTTGAAAAGGAAGAAACTTCAAACCATTGATGAGATTCAGAAAAATATGAGGGGGCAGCTGATGGCTATTAGGAGAACTCTGTGAAGTCCCAAGGAGCCTACTTTTAAGGGGACTGAGGTATCACTGTCTATGTACAATGTTTCTTGTATCTTGTGTCTTCTTCAATAAATATCTCTATTTTGCATAATACATCGCTGGATATCTTCTGGACAGACCTCATATGCAATGGACTACTACTCAGCCATAGAAAAGATGAAATACTGCCATTTGAGACCATATGGATGAATCCTGAGAAAATCATGCTAAGTAAAATAAGTCAGAAAAAAAGTTAAGAATCATATGGTTTCACTGATATGCAGGATATAAGACTGAGAGCAACCAATGAACAAGCAAAAGAACAAACAAAAACTCCTAGACACAAACAACAGTGCGGTGGTTATCAGAAAGAAGGGATTTGGGGGGAAAGTAAAGGGAAAATGGGGTAAAAATATATATACGGTGATGGAAGAAGATTTGACTTTGGGTGGTGGGCACACAATGCAATATACCGATAATGTATCATAGAATTGTATCCTTGAAACCTATATGCTTTTATTAACCAATGTCACCCCAATAGATTTAATTAAAAATACCTCTTCTCCTCTCCAGATAGAGGTTTGAGAAAGCCAGAGACATGATTTAGGTATCATCTATGACAGCTTCATGGCAGAGCCTATCCTTAATTGACTATTTAGCCAAGGGAAAACTTTATTAGACACATTTATTTTTCCATTTGCAGCCATTGTTCTACAATATAACCCTCCAAATCAATAGTGTTGCCATTTTCTGGGCCATGTGAATAATGCACCACCAATATAATCATTGGTTATTTTGACTAAAAGAAGAATCTAATCATATTTATTTTGTGGGAATCTAATCGTTTGCTAAGAATTTGACTTATATTAAAAAAGTGGAATTCACCTGATTTTTTGTATCTGTTTTTCAATATACAGCTACATATAAAGAGCCATTTATATTTAGAAAATGAGAGTAAAACAAAATGTGGCTACAGTTTAATCATAATTCTCAAATGTGCCTAGATCCATAGAGCCTACCTCCGTGTTGGCTCATTCCTCTGCACACTCTCCTTATGTCATCCATAAAACTGCTTCCCTTCTGGACTCTGAAGGAAAGCAACGATTTGGGCCACTTCATCTCTGAGAATGATTCTATCCTTAGCAGTTTCCAATCCCACTAGTGCTATTTTTCTGAAAGGATTTGTTTTTGTTTGGTGATGTTTAGAGTTCACAAACCAAACTGCAGGTGAAACATTGCCTACCTGCAAAGGCTCTCCAAGGACACTAAATGAGGTAACTATGCTGTGCAAGAATGATTGTTTTTAAGATAAGAGGATGGAACCAAACAAAGGCAACACTTTCTAAGTAAACCAGAAATGAGACACTTGACATATTTCAAGGGGAAAACTGAACAGCTTTAAAAAGACTTGTTTAGTAACAGAAGAGAAAAATTAAAATGTCCATAGAGCTATGTGTTGGTTTACTTAAATTGGTCTCACATTTGCCAACCCTAAATATTACTTTTCCTTATATATAATATCTTTCTTCACACCTTTCTTCACTCCTTCCTTCTCTCATCCCCTCTTTTCTTCCTTCAATGCTTCTTCTGTCAAGAATTTCCCATACAAATCTCTTCTTCTAAAAGCCTATGACAGTTCCTCCAAGTTCACTGTGCTTTCTTTTTCTTTGAAATCCCTATGGAAATTATCTAGATGTTTAATTATACATTATGCTTTAACATTACATATTAACATAAATATTTTCTCTGGAGGTTTGTTATAGGCAGAAAACTATATGTGCCATTAAATAATAGAAAAGAAATCAATATCCATATAACCTAGGTTAAATATAATTATTACTACTAATTTTGAAGCCTTTTGTGAAATATCTGTTTATGTCTTTTCCTCAGTTTTCTGTTACATAGTCTTCTTATTGATTTGTAGGAGTTAACTTTATATTCCAAATGAAATTCTACCTCAGTTGTATGTTACAAAATCTACTCTAATTTAAAATATATATATATATTTACTTAAAAGAAGATACAGGATCATGTTTTTCATGAACTTGGGATGAGGAAGGATTGTTTGTAAACAAGACATAAAACCATAAGCCATAAAGAAAATGACAGAACATATGTACCACATTAAAAATGAAAATTTATTTTAATTAAAAGCAAAGAGAATGAAGAAATCAAATCATAACACAAACAATTATATTTAGATCAATTGAAAGATATTATTTCACTCTCTTCTGGCTTTTTTTTTTTTTTTTCTCCTAATGAAAATGAGCTATTTGTCTGTCATTCCTTTGCAGGTCAACTGATCTTCATCTTTGATTGCTTTAAAGACCTTCTCTTTTTTTTTTTTTTGCTCTGCTATTTTTACCAGGCCATGTCTAACTGTGGTTTTCTTTCTATTAATCCTACTGTGATTCTTTGAGTTTCCTGAATCTGAGGAAGAATTCTGAAGAAAATCTAGGATATTAGTTACTGTAATCTCAATAAAAATGGTCTTCCTTGAAATCTTTTTATTCTGTTTGTCTGAATGTGATTAGACAGACTTAATCACTTATCTTCCCTGTTTATTTTATTTTCTATGTTTTTGTCTTTCTAAGTAATTTTCTATGAAATTATGTCCCATGTCACTAATTCTTTATGAAGCATAATTGCTTTTAACTTGAAGTAGTAATAAAATTAAACATTTTAATGTTAGTATTAGTTTAAATTTTTATTTTAATACTAATAATATTGAAATGTTAATATAAGTAGCATGTTTTTCCATTTTTAAAAATTTAAGTAGTGCTCTTATTTAACAATTTTAGGAATATTTTGTTGATTTATTCTTTGTTATAAATCTAATGCCCTTTATTTCTTTACAGGTAAATTTATTTCATCTACCTATCTATCTAATGATTCCATTAGCTGCAGTTTGGGAATTGATTCTTTGGTCTGACTTTTCTTTTGGGTTTATGTGATTATGTGATTCTTGATAGGTTTTATTATGTTGAATAGAGCTGTTCTTTGCAATTTGATCAAGAGGAAGAATTGCAGTCTTTATTTAAAATGTTTTCCTCAAAGAACATTTACATTTGTTTTCTCTAAATTTCTGTGGGAAAACCAGCATGGAGTTGCATTAGATTAAATTTTTGTTTTCGCACTTGTGATTATAAAGCTATAATTAGGGAAGTTTCCCCCACTCCGCCCTGACCTTCTACACAGTCCCAACTCAGGGATGAATCAAACAGTCATGCTTTTACAAGACAGGTTTTTTTGTTTGTTTGTCTTCCTAATTCACCTACTGAACATATTATCCTTTAGGGAATACTTGCTTTTTGTGGAGAATTGAGTTAATATTCTTCCATCTTAGGACCAGTTTTTATCCATTCTCCTGGTTTGTGAGCCTCCATTTAATCCCTGATGTGCTGCCTCTGAAGATTGACATATAACTCCTAGCCAAATGTTAACTTTATTGCTACCTTGTCTTTGTTTAATCATACATCCTCCCTTTTCTGGCTTCTGTTTTCCCTTACAATATTGTTAGTGCAGGAATTATTTAATTTACATATATTAAATATTGAAGGATTTAGTGTTCTGTCCCAGAACTAATTTTTGTTTTTTGGTTCTATCCTATCTTCATACTTATATCTCAAGGTAGTTATAAACTTCTAAATGGTACAAATATTATCATAGTTTTTATGAAAATCTAGAGTATATCTTCCTAAATGTTATATATTTCAAAGGTGCTGTACAAACTTTCTAAATTAGATTGATATTCATATTTACTCAATGGACTGGAAATCTTGTATATGAGTTACACTCTTCACGGATGCATATGGGAAATGTGTCAATATAGTATCTTTGTTGAACATTTATTATCTATAAAGCTTTGTGTCAATTCTTGTGATCACAAGAGGCAGCAACTGAGTTAACTAGCTGAAGGTATTTTAAGCTCAACTTGAAGTTTCCCAAAAGAGTAAAAATAAATACCTTTTTAAATTTTAATTTAAAAATTTTTGCAGCTTCTGCCACAATCCCTGACATTGGAAACATTAAAAAAATTATATACGTCAGACCTAATTAGAGTGGTATACTCAACTGAAATATAATCATTTAATATTTCTTTAAATACATTTTAAATTTGTTTTTGATTTAAGCTTAGTATATAATTTGATTCTTTGGAGTTACTGTAAAGAATTAATTGTAAGTTAAAAGTTCTTCCAAAGGTGAGGGGAGGCTGATTAAATTCAAACATTTGCTCTCAGGAAGAAAAAGTAAGGTTAGCTTAATCTATCAAATACGATAAATAATAATGTAAGAATTTGAATGTGACTTGCTGATCTGAGTCAAAGGTGAAAGCTGCTAATGTAACCTTACATTTGCAAGTATTATTATAGCACAATATGAGGAAAAGTCAACTCATTTACTTAAATAAAACTGCCAGTGAAACAATCATGTAAAATGTACATGTATTTTTAGTCAAATAATTGTTTTAACTAATTCCACCACTGAATATATTTTATGTATTTGTTCTATAAGTAAACGTTTTAGTTTTTAAAAGTTTAACAGATACAGAAAATTTGCAAGAACATTACAGAGAGTCCTGTATACCCGCAATCTAGTTCCTTCTCCTGTTAACATTACAGTGGTACATTTGTCACAACCAATGTGGCAATACTGATACATTATTATTAACTAAAGTTTATGCTTTGTTCTAATCTAATTTTTTATTTTATTTTTTTAATTTATTGATTTTAGGGAGAGAGAGGAAGGGGGAAGAGAGAGAGAGACTGAAACATGGATTTGTTGTTCCATTTATTTATGCATTCACTGGTTGTCATACATGTCCTGACCAAGGATTGAACCCTCAACCTTTGCACATTAAGACATTACTAAAACCAACTGTACTACCTGGCTGGGGCTTGATTTCATTATTTCTTACCTCTTCTGTTCCAGGAACCCATCCTGGATATAACACATTACACTTGGCCAACTGTCTACTTAGGTTGTTCTAGACTGTTTCTCAGACTTTATGCTTTTGATAACCTTGACATTTTGGGGGAGTACTGAGCAGGTGTTTTTTAAACAATTATCTTGAATATAAGTGTGTATGATGTTTTCCTCATGATTACTCTGAGTTTATTGGTTTTAGTTGAAAGAAAGACATCACAGGTGAAATGCCTTTCTCTCCATAATATACAGGGTATGTGGTATTAAAATGTCTTAATAATGGTACTATTATTCTTGATCACTTACTTGGATCATGTAGTGCTTGTCAGGTTTTCCCTCCATTAATTTTTTTTTCTCCTTTTCATGTTGAACTCTTAAGAAAGAAGTCAGTATATGCACCCCACCCTGTGGACTTAGGGTGTCTCTATGCTCTGCCTCCATAAGGAGGAAGCTCTAGTGACATTGAAAATATGATGCAACTTAATTCCCTCCCATTTCAGAGAATGTAAATAAATAATAGATAAAATATCTTAAAAAATTTAAATGGATTGCTGAGTTGGTACACAAGGATTTAATCTGCCATTATTAATTTAACAATAACAACAACAAAAGTGTTGTAAGGGTAAATGTTCATTTTAGGGGTTTCTATTTAATCTTGAACATCATGAGCTTTCATTTTGATGTCAAGGTGGGAAAAAAGATAAAACTTGGTCACCTAATCAGTGGGCACTGTGATGTTCAATCCAATCCCTCACCTCCACTCCCTCAGTGAAGAGTATATTTTCCAAAATGATGTGAGTGTTGTCAGTAGATAGTCTTATACTAGAAGAGCGTCACAAATTGCTCAAGGAGAATACATACTTCAGGGCTGGCCCACATCCAGTAATATCCAAAAGTATGCGGTGCTGGAGTAGAAAGCCCCTCTTGGCCCATCTGGAAGTCCCTGAGAGCCATTCTGAATCTACCATTGACAGTCATTGGGCCTGCCTCAGAGATCAGCTTACCCCACTGCACAATTCTGTCTCCTTTCTCTTCCTTAAAGGGTTTCATCCAAAGGTAATTTCTTATTCATTAAATATCCTGCACATTAATCTCTGTCTCAGAATATATACTTCAGTAAAATAATTCAAATCAATTTATATAATCTTTTGGAATTTGCATTTTTTTTTTTTACTGAATATGATGTTTATAAAATCTAACTATACTTTTTTCTTACTGATACATAAATTCCAGAGTTTGATAAAAGAAGCAGCAAAGTCACATGACAAAGGAAACACACACACGCACACACACACTTAGCAAAGGGAGGCCATTAAGCCATTTAATACTGATGACTTATGCTTAACTAAAGTCTATACTTTATTCTAATCTTATATAAAGTTTAAACTTTAAAGATCATATTGAATAGTTTTCCTAAGGGTGCTTTGAACTGACTTGAAATTACCCTAGTAATGTGTATGAGATTCTGTTTCTTTATTGATCTATACTATTCAATATTTAATATTGACTGCTTAATTTTTATAGATTGAAATGTGTCATTTTAATATTGGTTTGTTTCCTGATTACTTATTTTGAACATAATTTCATATAGTTACTGTCCTTGTATTTTCTTTTTTATGAAAGGCCTTTCTTAGCTGTTGAATTATTTGCTTTTGTTCTTACTAGTTCATACTCCTCTGTATTCTGGGAACTATTTTGTTAGCAATATGCGTTGCAAATATTTACTTCAAGAATGTGGCTTAGTTTTAGATCTCCTTTAAGGGACCCACTGGTGAAAACTTTTTAATTTCCATGTAAGCTAATATAATATTAATTTTTATTTTAGTGATTTTGGTCTTTAAGAAATCCTTACTTAACCACAGATTAGAAAAACATTTGGTTATATTTTCAAAAGTTAGTTTTTCTCATTTAAATATTTAGTCTATCTGGAGTTGATCTCTCTCTCTCTCATCTTGCTTTTTTTAAACTGTGTAGTGGGAGGTAGAATCCAATTTTATTTTTTCCATATGGAAAACATTTTTTTCTGGCTGTTTTTCTCTATGATTTGCCATTATATCTTGGCCAGATACCTATTGACATAAGAAATATGCAAACATGGAGACAATTTTTATAAGAGTTTATTTGAATCAAACTGACATCCGATGCAGGGGAGCAGGACCTCAAATGCCCCTGAGAATAACAATTTTGCAATTTCTTTTATCCATTTGAAATGAAGGAAAGAATATGAGGAAGAATGCATGGAGATGGGAGAAACCAAAGCCAGCCAAGGATTGAATTATGGGGTAGTTAACAAGATTATTTGCTCTTTTGAGGGTGATCAGGGCTTATTTAAAAGATGTGTTAACTTAGATGCACATAAACAGGAAGAGCTTGCTCAAGACAAAGATAAATCTTTTACTAAAAAGTTATATGCCTGGGGCATGACTACTCACCATGACCTACCCTGTTTGGAATTTATGATCAGTTCACCCTGTGAGGTTACTTTCCATAGAACCCCTAATTTCTTTCACACACAGAGTCTGCATATGTATGATTCAATTAATTATTCTGTTCTGTCTGATTCATCAATTAGTCTGCCACACACCAAAACCATGCATATTATTTACTGTCATTTTATAATCATCATTGCATATAGTAAGGAAAGTAAATCATCTATTTTCTTTTTCAAGAGCAGTGCTTTGCTCTTCCATATACACTTCAGAAGAAATTATTCAAATATTATTAAAACACTGTTAAGAGTTTGATTAAAGTTTAAATGAATCCATACATTTATTTGGAGATAATTTATTGATTTAGGGAGAATTGATATCTTAATGTTATAATCTTTCTACCCAAGCCCACAAGATATATCTCTATTAATTTAGCTCTTCTTTATTGACTTTCAGTAATATTTCTTGGTTTTCTGCATGCAGATCTTGCATGTTTTGTTTATATTTTTGTGGATCTTTTACAATCTTTGATACTATTTTAAATTTTTTTCTAATGTTTGCTGGTACAGGGGAATGCAATTGAATTTTGTATATTAATCTTTAGTTAGCACTTGCTTAAACTTATTTTATCTAATAGTTTTCAAAATCTTTTGCTTCTCACCCTAGCTGTTGTGGCTCAATTGGTTGAAATGTTATCCTGTAACCAAAGGGTTGTGGGTTCAATTTCTAGTCAGGGCACATACCTAGGTTGCAAATACAATCCCTGGTCTGAGTGTGTACAATTCCCAGTCCAGGGCATATGAGAGGCAACCAATTAATGTTTCTTCCTCACATTGATGTTGCTTTCTCTCTCTTCTTCTCTCTCTAAAAGCAGTGGAAAGTATGTCCTTGGGTAAGGATAAAAAGAAGAAAAAATCTTTTACTTCTCTATATAGATATTTCTATCATTTGAAAATAATAACCACTCTAGCTGGTATGGCTCAGTGGATTGAGTGCTAGCCTGTAAAACTAAGGATTGCCAGTTCATTCCCTGTCAGGGCACATGCATGAGTTGTGGGCCAGGTCCCCAGTTGGGGGAGTGCAAGAGGCAACCACACATTGATGTTTCTTTCCTTCGCTTTCTCCCTCCATTCCCCTATCTCTGGAAATAAATAAATAAAAACCTTAAAAATAATACAGTAGTCCCTCTCTGTATCGCGGTTCACTTATCACAACCTCACTGTATCGCGGGATTTTAAAAAATATTATATTTAATTATTTATCACGGATTTTTCATTATATCGCAGGATTTTGCGGTACTGTATACGTATGTTGTTAAAGTTACATAGGTTTAAGAGTGTAGAATAAATGTAAGGTTCCTACTTCATGGGGGGGAGTGGAGACTAGAACATAATACCCACAATAAGTGAAGGAATACTGTAATAACCAATTTATTTCCTCTTTTCTAATTGTTTTCTCTTTAATTTACTTTTTTTATGTTATCACACTGGCAAACAATATTGAACATAGAAAATAAGAATGGACTTATTTATATTATTCTAAATTATGTTTTTACACAACATTAAATATCATTAGATAAGAAAACACCCTGATGCAAATTTTAAGGATGTTTCCATAAGGACAATGCTGCTATTAATTTAGCATTTCTATAAGCAGCAGTGTTGAAGGAACAAAATTATTGGTTCTAATATTAGTTCTATCACTCACTGGGTGGTGGCTTTGGGAGTACCTCAGGGAATTTAAAATTGACCTAAAACATGTTTTCTAGAGTTGAAGTGAGGAATTAGTTAGAGAACAGGTTAATATAGGAAAGGGATCTTTATATAAATAGCTACATGATAGGTGAGGACTAATATTACCAGACTTCACTGGACTGTAGATAAAAATTGGGACAAGTTAATATAGCATATTAATAACTTCATTTCCTTAGCTCATCACTCATAATAAATATTTCTGCACATTCTCAGAAAAGATTGGCAGGTATTTCCTTATTATAACCAGATTTCCACCAGAGCCTTTAAGCTCCTTTTGGAGTTTCTCCACTGCAGGCGGTTGTTGCTGCTCATTGTCACTGTTTTATCAGGTGGCTTAGAGGAACTCTTGTACTGATCATGGTCAGTCTCTCTCTCCCTCGACTGTCTCATTTCTCAAAAAGGCCAAGTCATGTTCTGGTTTATCTCACTGTCAAACAAGATTCTGCCTTTTTTGTATACATGCAAGAATAAGCTTCATATAGTATAGCATTGTCTATACTTCATAGAAAGCAATTTTCATTTTTACCATCAACTTTCTTTCTCTTTTGAATTTGAATATGGAACAGGGAGTAAGAATAAAAATGTATTTGAATAACTGTCACACCCTCAAAGTCAGAATCACTCTACATTAAATAACAAAGATTTTTTTTGTAACTTCAATTCAAACTTGGGCACTAACACTTCTTCTCAGAGACAGGATGGATTACCTAGTAAAATACACATAGACAGATTTCCACATGCTGCCAATTTGAAATTTATGCCCAGATAGATCTAAACCACAAGCAGTAGATGGTACCATCTAGGGACAAGCAAATTTCTCCTATAATAAGGTAGCAAAATATGATTGAGCATAGGATTCTTATATTATTTATTTTTGTATCAGGAGAGGGATACAATGTAGTCCAAATAACATTACTGTGGAGTGACTCAGGTTTGGCTTCAATCTGATTATCTCTACTTCCTTAATCTACACAGGGATTTAGAATTTGATTTTTATAACCAATTCTAGGTCTTTTCTGTGAGAGATAATTTTAGTATCTACTTCACAATTGCCATTAATATCAATTAAATTACATAATGTTTTGGAGATAATTCTTTAGAAATATCTCTTTTATACATTTTCTATTTTGAGATTTAATTCTGAAATTTAATGTATACAATAACACTGTGATATATGCTGTTATTTCTGTGAAACAATGGACCTATTTCATAATAAAATGGGTGAAATCAATTTTTGCTAGTATTGTCTGTAAATAAAACAGTACAATGATTTGCTATATATTTTCCTTTTCAACCCTAACATTCTTAGACTATATATCATTAATGACATTTATATCTTTAAATTTGCAGCTGTAATTCCTATGTTATTTTTTTTTCTACTTGTTTACATAGCTCTGGTTCAATTTTGCTCATTTGTTTGTGTTGTTCATTAGTTTCTTGTAATAGGTGACAGCATAAGGTATTTTTCTTTCGTTGCCTGGCTTATTTCGCTAAGCATAATTCTCTCTAGTTCCATCCATGTTGTTGCAAATGGTAGAAGTTCCTTCTTTCTTTCTGCTACCGAGAACTCCATTGTGTAAATGTACCACAGTTTTTTGATCCACTCATCTACAGATGGGTATTTAGGTTGTTTCCAGCACTTGGCTATGAACATTGGAGTGCATAGGTTCTTTTGAATTGCTGTTTCAGAATTTTTTGGATATAATCCTAGCAATGGGATTGCTGGTTCAAAAGGCAGTTCCATTTTTAGTTTTTTGAGGAAATTCCAAACTGTTTTCCATAATGGCTGCACCAGTCTGCATTCCCACGAGCAATGCACCAGGGTTCCCGTTTCTCCGCATCCTCTCCAGCACAAGTTGTTTGTTGATTTGTTGATGATGGCCATTCTGACTGGTGTGAGGTGGTATCTCATTGTGGCTTTTATTTGCATTTCTCTGATGGCTAGTGATGTTGAGCATACTTTCATATGTCTATGGGCCCTCTGTATGTCTTCTTTGGAGAAGTGTTTGTTCAGGTCTTTTGCCCATTTTTTAATTGGGTTGTTTGTCTTTACGGTGTTGAGTCGTATGAGTTCTTTATATATTTTAGAGATCAGTCCCTTGTCTGAGATATCATTGGCGAATATATTTTCCCATATGGTTGGTTTCCTTTTCATCTTGTTGATGCTTTCTTTAGCTGAGCAGACACTTTTTAGTTTGATGTAGTCCCATTTGTTTATTCTTTCCTTTATTTCCCTTGCCTTAGTACATATATCAGTGAAAATGTTGCTATGTGGGATATCTGAAATTTTCCTGCCTATTTTTTCCTCTAGGACTTTTATGGTATCAAGGCTTACATTTAAGTCTTTGATCCATTTTGAGTTTATTCTGGTGTATGGTGTAAGTTGGTGGTCTAGTTTCATTTTTTTGCATGTCCCTGTCCAGTTCTCCCAACGCCATTTGTTGAAGAGGCTCTTTTCACTCCCTTTGATGTTCTTTCCCCCTTTGTCAAATATTAGTTGACCGTATGAACCTGGGTTTATTTCTGGGCTCTCTATTCTGTTCCATTGATCTATATGTCTGTTCTTATGCCAGTACCAAACTGTTTTGATTACCGTGGCCTTATAGTATAGTTTTATATCAGATATTGTGATTCCTCCTACTGTGTTCTTCTTCCTCAAAATTGCTGTGGTATTCAGGCTCTTTTTTGGTTCCATATAAATTTTTGAAGTATTTGTTCTAGGTCTGTGAAATATGTTGCTGGTATTTTAATAGGGATTGCATTGAATCTATAAATTGCTTTGCGTAGTATGGACATTTTAATGATGTTGATTCTTCTCATCCATGAGCATGGTATATGCTTCCATTTATTTGTATCTTCTTTAATTTCTTTCTTCAGTGTTACGTAGTTTTCTGAGTACAGGTCTTTTACCTCCTTGGTTAAGTTTATTCCTAGGTATTTTATTTTTCTTGTTGCTATGGTAAATGGGATTTTTCTTTCAGTTTCTATCTCTGAGTTTTTATTGTTGGTGTATAAAAATGCCTTCGATTTCTTAATATTGACTTTGTATCCTGCTATTTTGCCGAATTCACTTATTAGGTTGAGTAGTTTTTTTTGTGGAGTCTATAGGGTTTTTTATGTACACTGTCATGTCATCTGCAAATAATGACAGTTTTACTTCCTCTTTTCCAATTTGGATGCCTTCTATTTCTCTTTCTTGTCTGATTGCTGTGGCTAAAACTTCCAAGACTATGTTAAATAGGAGTGGAGAGAGCGGACATCCTTGTCTTGTTCCTGATCTCAGGGGGAATGCTCTCAGTTTTTGCCCATTGGGTATGATGTTGGCTTCAGGTTTCTCATATATGGCCTTTATTATGTTGAGGTATGCTCCCTCTATTGCTTTTTGCTGAGAGTTTTTATCATAAATGGGTGTTGTACTTTATCAAATGCTTCTTCTGCATCTATTGATATGATCATGTGGTTTTTGTCTTTCATTTTGTTTATGTGGTGTATTACATTTATCGATTTGCGAATATTAAACCATCCTTGCATCCCTGGGATGAATCCTACTTGATCGTGGTGTATGATCTTTCTAATGTGTTGCTGGATCCGGTTTGCCAATATTTTGTTGAGGATTTTAGCATTTATGTTCATCAGCGATATTGGCCTGTAGTTTTCTTTCTTTGTTGTGTCTTGACCTGGTTTTGGAATTAGGGTTATACTGGCTTCATAGAATGAGTTTGGGAGTCTTTCCTCTTCTTGGATCTTTAGGAATAGTCTGAGGAGGATAGGAGTTAGTTCTTTTCTAAATGTTTTGTAGAATTCACTTGTGAAGCCATGAGGTCCAGGGCTTTTGTGTGCTGGGAGTTTTTTGATTACTGCTTCAATTTCACTAGCTGTTATTGGTCTATTCAGACTTTCTGCTTCTTCTTGATTCAGTTTGGGAAGACTATAGGTTTCAAGCAATTTGTCCATTTCCCCTAGGTTGTCAAATTTCTTGCCATACAGTTGTTCGTAATAATTTCTTACAATCCTTTGTATTTCTGTTGTATCAGTTGTGATTTCTCCTCTTTTGTTTCTGATTTTATTTATTTGGGTCCTCTCTCTTTTTTTCTTGATGAGCCTGGTTAAAGGCTTGTCAATTTTGTTTATCTTTTCAAAGAACCAGCTCCTACTTTTGTTGATCTTTTGAATTGTTAGTTTAGTCTCTATGTCATTTAATTGTGCTCTGATCTTGATGATTTCCTTCCTTCTACTTGATCTGGACTTTGCATGTTGTTCTTCCTCTAGTTCTTATAGTTGTAGGGTTAAGTTTTTTATTGGAGATTCTTCTAGCTTTTTTAGGTAGGCCTGTATTGCTATGAACTTTCCTCTCAGGACTGCTTTCGCTGTATCCCATAGGTTTTGGGTTGTTGTGTGTTCATTATCATTAGTTTCCAGAAACTTTTTGATTTCTTCCTTGATGTCATTGTTAACCCATTCATTATTTAATAGTATATTATTCATTCTCCATGAGTTTGAATATTTTTGAGTTTTTTCCTTGAGGTTGATTTCCAATATTAAGCCATTGTGATCTGAGAAGATGCTTGATATAATTTCAATTTTCTTGAATTTGTTAAGGCTTTTTTTGTGTCCTACCATGTGGTCTATCTTTGAAAATGTTCCATGTGCACTTGAGAAGTATGTATATTTTGCTTCTTTGGGGTGAAAACTTCTATATATATCAACTAAGTCCATTTGATCTCGAGTATTGTTCAGTACCTCAATATCTTTGGTGTTTCTTTGCTTTGAAGATCTGTCCATTGTTGACAATGGGGTGTTAAAGTCCCCTACTATGAGTGTGTTGCTGTCTATGTCTTTCTTGGAGTCTTTCAAAATTTTCCTTATATATTTGGGTGCTGCTAAGTTGGGTGCATATATATTTATAAGGGTTATATCTTCTTGATGGATTTTTCCCTTAAGTATTATGAAATGCCCTTCTTTGTCTCTTTTTATGGACTTTGCTGTGAAATCTGTTTTGTCTGATATAAGTATTGCTACCCCGGCTTTTTTTTATGTCCATTTGCTTGAAATAGTTTTTTCCATCCCTTTACTTTCAGTCTGTGTAGATCTTTTGTTCTAAGATGGGTCTCTTGTAGACAGCATATATGTGGGTCATTCTTTCTAATCCATTCAGCTACCCTATGTCTTTTAATTGAAGCGTTTAATCCATTTACATTTAAGGTTATTACCGATAAGTACTTATTCATTGTCATTTTTCCCCTTTGTACTCGTGTTCTTCTCTGTCTCTCTCTGTTTCTTTATTTCTTAAAGCAGACCCTTTAGCATCTCTTGCATTGCTGGTTTGGTGGAGGTGTATTCTTTTAGCCTTCTTTTGTCTTGGAAGCTCCTTATTTCACACTCCATTTTGAATGAGAACTTTGCTGGGTATAATATTCTAGGTTGTAGGCCTTTGTTTTTCATTGCTTGGAATATTTTTTGCCATTCCCTTCTGACTTGTAGTGTTTCTGCTGAGAAATCTGAGGATAGCCTTATTGGAGCTCCCTTGTATGTTATTAGTTGTTTCTCTCTTGCTGCTTTTAGGATTCTCTCTTTGTCTTTGAATGTTGCCATTTTAATTATGATGTGTCTTGAGGTGGGCCTGTTGGAGTTCATCTTCATTGGGACCCTCTGTGCTTCCTAGACTTGCGTGACTCTTTCTCTCCTCATGTGAGGGAAGTTTTCTGTCATTAGCTTTTCAAAGAGGTTTTCTATTCCTTGCTCTTCTTCTTCTCCTTCTGGAATTCCTATGATACGGATATTATTACGTTTCATGTTGTCCTGCAGCTGTCTTAGAACCTCTCCAGTCTTGTTCAGTCTTTTTTCATTTTGTTGCATTGTCTGGGAGTTTTTGTGTACGTTGTCCTCCAGCTTACTGATCCAATCTTCTGCTTCCTCTAGCCTGCTTTTAATTCCTTCTACTGTGTTCTTCAATTCAGAGATCGTATTCTTCATTTCCTCCTGGCTCTTATTGATAGCTTCTATGTCCTTTTTCATGCTCGTGTAATTCTCTGTAAGTTCCTTGTAGTTTTTCTGGAGTTCCTTGTAGTTTCCCTGGAGTTCTTTGTAGTTTCCGCTGAGCTCATTCAGCTTCTCCATAATCCATGTTTTGAATTCCGTATCTGATATTTTGCTCCCCTCTATTTCATTTAGCACTCTCTCTGGGGATTCTACCTTTCCTTTTGATGGGTGGGTTGTTTCTCTGTCTCCCCATTTTTGTGATTCCTATTGTTTTTTGGTGCTTCTTAGAAGGATCTGCTCTTCCTGGATCTGCCTCTGGTAGTGTCAGATCATGTACCAGACTGGCCCTAGGCAGCCTGTTGGAGACTTCCATTGATCTACTGCCTTTGTCTGTCTTCTTTAGTTGTTAATATACTCAATCTGTGATTAGCCGTCAGGCTTAAGGACCGTGGGTGTGGCAGCTTAATTCCTGTAGGCAGGGCTTTTATTTCCCCTTAGTCTGACACCACTTGGAGGGGAATGGTCTGTCTGCTGTACTGGGGCTGAGTCAGCACTGGCTGGTCCTGGGAGGAGGTTAGTGTAGCTTCCACTTACTCCTCTGCCCTCTTGGATCTCCGTCTGTATTGTCCTTGATGTTATTTCTTTAATCTGTCTGGTTGTATTTCAGCTATTCTTTGGTGGATCTTTTTCTCTGGTTAGTTGATTGAGAGTCACTCTGCCCACCTTGTCTTGAGATCTTTTGTCCCTATGTTATTTTTACGTTATGAAAATGGTTATTATCAAGAGTAAAAATTTAACATGGTGGTATAAGCTGTGTACAATAAGAAAGCCAGTAACAATGGCTTTTTCAAGAATATTTGAAAATCTGACTAATGCAGAATCCAAATAAGAGAATTTCAGAATATCTTAAATAGTTTAATGCTTAAACTAGGCTTTATTCAAGTGTACAATATTGTGTTATTAATAATAGTCACTGTGTTGTACTTTGGATATTCGCTACGTATACTTATTATAAAAGAAAATTTCTGCCCTACATCACCTACATCACCACACACAAAATTTACCTGTGTTAACTATGTGGAATGATGGATGTGTTAATTATCTTGATCTTGGTAATTATTCTGCAGGATATATGTGTGTATGTGTGTGTATGTATCTGTATGTACATATATATTATCTATATATACATATATATCAAATCATGTACACTTTAAATATATACCATTATATTTGTTAATTATTCTTCAATAAATCTTTTAAAAAATTAAAAAATAGGCCTATTTCACATAGAATTATAAAGATAGTCAATAGCATGCTTTTGCAAATGATATTAATTTGAAAATATATTTTCTTCATTTCCTAAAACAGAAGAAAGGATAATTTCATATCTTTAATTATTCTGGCATGTATACATTAAGGCTGTTTGGAAAGAGCCTTAGTGATGTTAATAATATTGCATCACATAGGCCATGATACTATTTTCCAGCTATACTGAGGTATAGCTGACAAATAAAATTTAAGATACTTAATATGTTCACCATGATGGTTAGATATACATATACATGTGAAAGGATTCCTCCACTGAGTTTATTAAAATATCTATCACCACACCTAATTTTTTATCTTTTTTGTGTGTGTGAGGACTTTTAAGTTCTATTCTCTTTCCAAATCTCAATTATACAGGTTAAAGTCCATAATTTTCTGAAATACTCTGCTAGATTTTTGACCTGGATTTACATTCATGGAACATACCAAAATTTTTATTTGTCTCTTATGTCTGATAATGTATAGGCTATAGACTAGATGACTAATTCTTTAAAGAGATGACAATAAAAACTATTAGATGATTTTCTCTAGGATAGCAATTTCTGAGTTGGGCTCTCAATCACAGCATGATCCTTGGCAGGGGGCCAATTATAAATTGTTGATACTCACAATGATGCTGTTTCCTTAGGCATAGAAAAGTAATACAAATATCTTTTATAAGTTAACATTCCAAGTGTTTTTATCATAACAAGTCTGCACACAGGATTTGAGAAGCACTTCTCTAGCATGTCTTGAATTATTCTGATTCAATTCGTCAGCTACTAAGCGTGGCCATAAGCTAGAGAGATTTTTCTGAATTTCACACCAGATGATTTGTAACACAATGACAGAGAAGCATTCTTTCCTATTATTTGGCCCACATTTATCATTGGCAAATGCTTGGTTGACTTTTACTTCAGTTTTTTCATCAAAAAATTCCCTGGTTTTTCTGCTTAATAAAAAACTAAAAGTTACTTTTGTATCTGATTGAGTACAGAGTCTATTTTTATGTTAATGGTGATTATCTTTATATCTTTTTAAATATAATCACTATTTCACAAATAAATCCAAAAGGATGAATTAAGTCATGATTTCAAACATTTTGAGGTATGCCAGCTGACAACTTAATGCCTGTGTAGCTTCATAATTTGTCCCATAATAATACCTTCTTTTTATAGAGGAAAACCATGGCTCAGAGGTGAGGTGACTTCCCTGAGTCATGCGTATGGGTACAGCATGGTAAGGCCTAGACAGTGGGCATTCTTAGGTCAGGTTTGCACGGGATGGTGCTCTGAGAAGTTAGAAATTGTGACAATATGTGTGATGATGGCCAAATCTGTGTGACACTCTATGGAGCCTCTCATGTGGGTTCTGTTCTCCAGGGGAATTTGAGAAAGGAATCTTTTCTGGGACCAGAAGGGATGTAGAATGAGGACTAAAGAGTGTTAAGGAGTGGAGTAGGTCCTCTTTTGATTCTAAATGTGGGGCCAGAGGAACAGTTTTCAAAACCTTCGCATGATTCAGAGGATCCTGGGAATAGGAGCTATGAGTCTCTATTCACTGATAATTATTAGAGGGAATATATAATAATACCATAAATACAAATATTACTAAACACATTTGCTATGATAATGTTTTTAATAAAAGCCAGTGGTTAAAATAGTAACGTGTCATTCAAAGAAAGTATAAAATACTAAGAGTTATCATGATGGCATATTTCACAGTGAAACAGCCAAAGGATCAGCTTCAGAATTGAAATGTGTGACAGCAAAATTTGTTCAATAGCAGAGTATTATAATCAGGAAGTACAGTATGTACTTCTTACTAGTTTTTAAAATTTTAACTAAGTGAAAAAGTCATTCAGAGGCCAGGAAATAGTAAAGAATACCTACATGCAGTTGCAGATACTGCATTTCCTGATTTTAAAAATGTAGGATTTGTTTAAATATAGTGGTATCTCAAGAATAAATAGTCCCTGTGCAAAAATTTTGTTCCTCTGTATCAAGAAAGATATTAGATCTGAGACCACTGACAACATTCAGGCCTTCTATGTTATAGTATGGTGTCATTCACATGAAAATTGTTTAGGATTCACACTACTCACTGGGAATGCACATTTTACTTCTTCATTTAAAACTAGACATATTGATTATTTTTGTGAAAACATTTATCTGTTGCCTATTCTTAAAATGATAACTTTATATAGGGAAATATCATGACATATACAATGAAAAGATAAAATAAATCTAGGAATAGTTGATCACAAAAAAAAGCATTTTCTTTACCCTCCATCAGGATAAAATTAATCTGGGAGCTTTGTTTCATATCCACTATCACCTATATGAAATTGACCAAGAGATCTTGGGTTATGTTCTCACGGACATAAGGAAATGGAAAACTGAAATGATTTCTTTCTTCTTTTTTTAAAAAATAATACTGTGCTACTCAAGGAAAGCATAGATTTAGGCATTGTGGTCTGTAATATTTCACCATATTGAGTGAATTCCTCAGATATATATTCAACCCTATTCCTCTCTTTCCTCATAAAATTTGACCCACATTTCAAGGTCAAAGATTTAATTAACCATTTGTAATGGCCTTTGTAATATTATTCTATAAAATTCTAAGATGAGAAAACTTCTAATATTTGAACTCTGTCTAAAAATAAACCACTTCACCTTTAAGTGTAGACATTAGTAAGCTGTCTACATTCCTGCGGCAAGGCTCTTACCACAGCAACGGCAGAAACTTCTTATTTAAGGAAGATCAATAGCCATGCACATTTTTCCTTTATGCATCCAGTTTACAACTCACTTTTAATATCATTTAAAACTACATAACCAAATCCTACATGACATTTTTATAACCATTGCAATATCTCAAGTTTAATTTTTGGCAGTAAATATAGACTGGTGCAAACTTTGAAGCAAAAAAAAAAAAAAGAAAAAAATGTATTTAGGTATGTTTTTGATTTATATGATAGTTTGACTTTTGGGAGTGAATGATCCCTGTGCATGTAACAAATCTAAAATAGTTTGATTTTCAAATGACTTGTAGAGGTTATTTTTTAATTGTTTTTTATAGTAATTATAGTTTATAAATCCTAATAAAGTTTAAAATTATATTTTTGAAACATTTCACATAGAGTTATTGTTGGTACATCAATGGATTTAATTGGCCCAGTCTATTAATTTGTATTTTTTTGAAAAGCCCCAAGTTAATTGCAGAATCTGAAGATTCAAAATGATTATTTTACCTGGGAAAACATGTTTAGTTATTAATATTGATGTTTAGAATCCATTAGATAGAAGAGAAAAACATTTTAAAAGTAAAGACTCTGACATCACACAGACTTTGGGTTTTAATTTCAATGTAGCATCTTCAAAGCTGAGTAATCTGGGCAGAATAACTTATTCTCTCTATCTCTCAAGTTCTCTATTTGTAAAAGGTTGAAAATAGTCTCTATAGCGTTATTGTAAGAATAATTGTTGTAGTACAACTAAAAAGCACAGTAGAGTACTTAGTAATCACACAGTAAATGTTTGTTTTTTTTTAATTAACTTTTTCTTTTCTGGTCTAGGAATGGAGTTGGTGAGGGTTGATGGTAGATAGATCAGTACTCCATAAAGTTGAGCAGAGATCTAAATCTAAATGAGGGCTCCCCAGAAGTCACACCAGAGGGCAATCTGCTATTACCTTGGCAAGGTACAATAATGGTTCCCAAATTTTGTGTGTAAACCAAAGCAGCTGTGACTGTTTAGGTTGCCTTTTCTGATTACAATTACTGTACCTCAGAAATTTACTAGAATTAAACAGTGACATCAATTTGAGTTTTCAAAAGGGAATCACTACTGAAACATGGTAAAAATATGTGCTCATCTAAGATTCATAAGGATAATGATTGTAATTATTGGTAAAGTAATAATCAAGTTACTAGAGTTGTCTAACCTGTTTGTAAATTTAGGACAATAATACTTTTTTTGGTTCCTTTTTATCTCTACCTTTTGTGTTACAAATGAAAGCATATAAGTGAAAACTGAATGGCTTTGAACAAAACAAAACAAAATATACAGTCATTCCTGCTTAATGACAGGGTTACAGTCTTAGAAGTGCATTGCTTGCAATTTCATCATCTTGCAAAGATTACAAAGTGCACTTAACACAAACCTAGGTGATATAGTCTACTACCCAACTGGGCTGTATAGTGTAGCCTATTGCTCCTAGGCTACAACCTGTGCAGCAGGTTACTGTACTGAATACTGTAGGCAATTATAACACAATGGTAACTATTCATATATAACCTATCTAAACATAGAAACGGTACAGTAAATATATGGTATAAAAGATAAAAATGGTATACCCTTATAGGGTACTTACCATGAAAGGAGCTTGCAAGACCGGAAGTTGCTCTGGGTGAATCAGTGAGTAAGTGGTGAGTGAATGTCCTAGGACATTATTTTACGTTGCTCTACACTTTTTAAACACTGTCGCACAAAACCTGCTCCTGCTACCTTCTAGCAAAGTCAGATATAGAACATCAAAGCTTTTAGTGCTCCTCCATAAACAGGCGTGGGCTGGATTGATAGGAAGTGGCTGCCAGGAGGGAGTCAAAGGTGGCTTGAGAATCCATAGGAATAATAAATCAAGATGCAGAGACAAAGGAACTTAGGGGATTGTCATGACAGTGTGGTTTTGGCTGTTGCGTGGTGAACCAGTGGTCAGATTAAAGAACTCTGTGGTATTCATTAAAAAAAAAAAAAAAAAAAAAGGTGCTTAACACAGGGAGGTTGTAGGACTAAGAACTCAACATCTTGACTTTGGAAATTTGGTTTTGGTTCCATTGACCCTATCTGGCAAAGGGCTCTCGCTGGCATTGAATTGATGGAAAATAAAACTTAGCTATGCTTTACATCATTACAACCTGAATTTATATTTGAAGTACAGTGATAGACTGACTCTACACAACCATGGAAAGATTTTACTTAAAGTGTCAGTGGTGCTTAATACTTGCTCAGGTAGTTCCTGTGGACCAGTGACCTGTGCAGGATCTTAGGTCCTCAACAAAAGATTTGGAGCAAGGTACTCTTCTGACCATCATGCTAGTTCTGGGAGGGCTGTAGCCTCCCTGAGTATGTAGCAGTGGGATGACAAGCTCCCAGTTGAAACAGTCAGTGACTGACTCACTGGGATATAATCTGCATTCAAAATTGAGGTGCTGTGAGTGAGAAGGAATGTATTGCCAAGTCCCAGAGATAAAGCTCCTGTAAGAGGAAAAAATTCCACTTGAACCACATGTTCTTCCATTTCTTACAGGAAATTCATCATAACAAACTTAAGGGAACACTGCTGTATATGTGGTTCATCACTGACCAGAGGTGGTTAAGCATCACATGACTATAATAGAAATGTTATTATTGCTATTAACTGACTTCATGGAAAGGACTCAAAGCAAACACAGATATAGTAAGAATTGTGATATTAAATGTATATATTTCACAGAACTGATTCCTCAATGACCTAATAGAGTAAAGAACTTTACTTTTCTCAGTTCTATATCCAAGAAAATTAGGAATTTACAAAATAGGTGCATTTGAAGTTTATTTGACCATTATGTGTTTTAGTAATCCAATTAGCAAAGCCTGTAATTTCTCACTGTGTTTGGAAGCTGCTTTGGCCAAAGACTGGAGATCCAGCAGGATGGCATCCACTTCTTGGCATCTAGTAAAGAATGTTTTCATGACTGAACTCTCACAGCATGCTCAGGCTGAATCATTAGCACTATGTAAAAATCTTATGATTTACTTAGTGTACATTCTATGCTGCAAATGTTGTTATTTTTAAATGGTAACATGCAATGACTATTTCAAATCACGTCACCTAAAAACTTGCTGGTTTCTCTACATTATTGATTCCGGATATTTTAAAAATAAATTGTTAAACACATTTGAGTTTTCAATGTGGTATTAAAACTTTTTTATTATACAGTAAAATTAGTTATATGGAATATTTACGTTTGAATTTAAATGCATAAAGACACATGGACATAAACGTGATGTCCGCACCATTGATTTCTATGAAACTTGGTGTGGAAAGACTGCTATACAGTCATATTGCTTAATATCATATAGAAGGGATCTAAGACAACTGTATTACTTCATGAGATTAAATTTCATTGTTATTACTTACACTACATGCATTTTCCCATTATGGTCACAGTGCCTGGTAGAGAGAAGTATCTGAAATATGTGTATATCAGAAGCTCTTTTGCCTAAAATCATCCAAGGACACTTTCACAGAATATTATGCAGTAAATGATCAGCATATCAACCCCTTTATTGAGCTCCCTCTCCAAAAAGCTTTGCAAATGAGTTTTTATTTCAAGTGTTAATGAGTGATATTTTTTTTTCTGATTCACTTATATGTCTCATTAAAATGTCACCTGGAAATAAAATTGAAATCTATACATATGAAATTCATGACATTGAAGTTGAAACTCATTAACTTTTTAAAAAAATGTAGGTAATAAAAGTTAACAGCACTAATTTCAAGTTTGAGTTTAAGAATATCTACCATATTTTATTGCTGTCTGCATTTATTTACTATTAAAATTTCATATATGGAATTATGGTTATAAGTATGGATATGAAGGAAAATCTCTGCTGACTATAAAATACTCTAGTAATTATAGATAAAAGGAAAGTAGACTTTTGGAATATTAGTTAATATTTTTGAATTTGTATTTTGACTTTGCTTATATGTATTTATATATGTATATATATTACAATATATGGTTTTAATATATAAATAACACCCATAATTACATTGAAACAAGACCAAAATCTAAGAGGAATAAAAGAGGAACATTTGGGAACAAGTGGTCCATAAGAAAAAAAAAATTAAAACGACTCAAAGTAATAAAGCTATGCTCATTTCTGCATGTAATATAATACAAAAAATGCAAAACAAACTATACTCAAACACCATTTTAATATATCATATATATAAATTGATTAATCTGACTTGATAATATTTGATCATCTAATCTATCTAATCTGATATATATATAATCAGAATTCTTAAGAAAGAATAAAGCATCTATCTGTCTCTCTATCAATCTCTCCATAGATTAGAAAATAACATAAATGCATGAAAATAACTCACATTTTACCCAGGCTGTGGGAAAACAAAGAAATTTATATATTGCTGGTTTCAATATAGGCACCATGGAAAATATAACCACTATGAAAAGTAGTTGCCAGTATTGAACATAATTAAAAACACACCTATCCTTTGACCCTAAGATCATATTTTTTTTAGATTTAGCCTATGGAGACATTTTATACATGAGTGAGATAACATGTGCTTAGAAGATACTCATTTTAGCATTATTTAAAAAGAAATAGATTGGAAACAACCAATGTGTGTATCATTAGGGGACTATTTAAATAAATTAAAGTACAGTACTTAGAAATATAACTATTTGGACTGTCATAGAAAGATATCTAGGATTTATTGGAGAGTGAAAATGAATATACAAGAGTACTTGCTAGTATGTTTATAAAGTAACTGGGTATAAACAAGGATGAATCGCAGTGATGTGGGCTGACAAGTGGGTCGCTGTGAAAATTAAACTCTTTGATATGCATCTTTTTCTACCTTTTGATTTGGGAACCAAGTGACTGTACTATCTATGTGAGAAATTATGAAATTAAAATTAAAAAATAGAAATGAGATTATTAAATTAGGTGATGTATTTCTACTTTAAGATAATTGTTTTCTGTGGACATAAAGTCAGCACTGAGACCTACATAAAATGATTGCTTTGTAAATCATAACTGAATGTGTGTTAAGGAACCAAAATACTGAACGTAGCAGTAGATTTAAATTAATTGACGAGTATAGTTGTTAGGATTGATATGATGGAATTTTACATCTCTGTCTTTGTGTTTTGTTCATTGTACCTAAAATTTTCTTCTCCTGTGTCTCTTGTATTTCAATTTGAGAGACATTATCCATTTTCTAAGGCGAGGTTTAAACATTGCCTTTAAAAATTCAAACAGACACTGTAGACAGTTAGCTTCTTGCTTTGTACTTTCCTATGACCTCTGATATATGTCTATTGTAGCATATATATTTTATTGTATTTTTTCTTCTACTATTCCCTAAGATATTATAAACTGCTTGAGAGCAGGGATTGAACCTTGTTCATTTTGTATTCTCAGTATTAGTCAATGTTTAGCACATAGTAGGAGACCAATAAATATTTTTGAAAGAATTGAACAATAAATAAAATGCATAAGGTAAAGTTGCATGAATATAAACTAATTTAAATGAAAATATAAAAATATAAAAGAAAATGAATTTTTATACTATAAATATTTTTAATATTTATGACTATTATGAGGTATAAATGAGTGTAAAATAACTATTATTAAAGGAGCATAGCAGCAACAATAATTTTGAACTGTGTGCTCAGACCTTTACATTATTCTAGTTTTGCAGGTTAGTTAACTGAGGTGAATAAAGGTTATGTAATTTTCCCCAGACAAGACAATTGAAAAACTGAGGAATTAGAGATTAGTCTGTATTTCCTCAAAGTCACTCTGGCTGCTCTACAATTCACAGATACCCTAAACCACAATGATGAAAATGACTAAAAAGGAATATATACTCCAGAACCTATGGGCAGATCAGGAACGCTTGGACCAATGAGGACAAAATATAGATAAATGATTAGTACCACATCTTTCAGTCACTTTAGCCTGCGGCTTACTAACTCTGCTCAATATTTATGCTGGATATAAGAGATGACAAGATGAAAACAAAAACCATATTTTTTTCAAAATATATTTCCCGAGAAAATGAAAGACGGTCAAGGTTTCTAATGAGTGTGTGGACATTCCTAATGTTAGCCTTTTTAAGATAGTACAATTATCTGGTGACTAATATGCTTTGGATTTGCTTCTATAAAAGGCTAGGTTGGCACATTCTTAAATTTTTTCCCTTCCAATTCTTTTACTTAATCAGTGTTCTGAGTGTTAAAAAATTCAGTTTTAGATCTCAATCCCTATGTTACTTAATTTTTCCTTTATTTTTGCAAGTTTTTCTTTTTCTTTTCTTCTTCTTCTTCTTTTCTTTTTTTTTTGAAGATAGGTGAATGTTCTTTATTTCAAATCAAAATAATAATATATATAATAATATTGACCACATTGGTGAGAAATACTTTTGCTGTATAAATTAATTCTTAAGGACTATCAAATTCCAACTAATTCTTTTTGCATTGTTAATATAGACATTTGAGTTAAGATAACTTAAAATTCAAAATCTTCTACCACATTTTCAGCAGAAGAATAGCAAAGAATATAGAAAATAGAATAAAAATTAAACAGAGTATATTTTTACATGGTCTAATTGACCATGGCTCATTATTTTTGATTGCATTGATATTTTAATAGCTATTTCTAGCAAGTTTTTCCTAGTAATATACATTTATTTTGCCTGGGATATTTTGTAGCACATCCAGTTAATTTTCTTCCTTCTCATTTAATTGGTTTATATGTATGTGAGATTTTTGGGGGGTACTTATTACACATCAGTGAAAATTCCATTGCTTGTTGTTCAAAAGCAAAAAAATAATAAGAGAAAATAAAAACCCAAGAAATTAGGCTCAAACTTGCTTAGAAAAAACTTTTGTTATTCTGTTCAATTAAGCTGATGTATTTGTTATCCATGATTATTCTTTATATAAAATTGGCAAAGGTCTTATGTGCCTTAAATTAGAGAAATGATGTGGAAGTTCTTGATATTTATTAAACTGTTTGATATAATGGGAGATATCTACACTTACATTTATTTTTATATATGACTGATGTTTGTAACTTTTTTGTTGCTTGACATGTTTACTCTTAAAAAAGCCATGACTCTACCTTGATCTCGAGATACTAAGATATAAATTGTTCAGGTAAGGACCATTTAGACATATTAAAATAAGTCACTCAAAGTTTTATGTGATAGCCAATACTTTCTGTTTTCTCAGAAAGGTTCATATCTTACTGAAAATTATTCTTTTGGTCATATGAATCCATCAGAAGTAAAAGAAAGAGAAGAAAAATTCTTTTTCCAACAGTCTTAATGTTTTTTTCTTAAAAATTTAGTCACAGAATATGAACTAGCTAAACCTCAGTGTGGCATATTCAATGACAAGTTGAGCAGAAAAGGATAAACTTATGTTAGAGGCAGAATAGGAATAATCTCTGTTTCATTGTACAGATCTCTGAAGGAGCTCAAGGCAAGTGATGAAAGAAATGTGATACTATATATGCACTAGTTTTTTTTCTCAGAGTCTATAATATAAGAATAAGGAATACAAACTACTTTTTGGCACATTATGTTGTGTGCTAAGGAATCTCTATGGGCCATTTGTTAATCTGTGATCTGATCCTGACATGATGCAGTGAAAGGTAAGATTTGTATATTTCTCTGTTGATTCAACATTTACTCATTTATCAAGGCTTGTTTAAACTTCTTCTTCCATAAAGCCATTTTGACATGCCTCAGTTCAACTTGCTATATTCTCTCTTAGAAGACCTGCTAGTCTCTTACTCAGTTAAAACCTCATGTTTTAGCCTAAACTGACAATCACTTTGACACTTTACATCAAATCAGTCCTTTATTGAAGAAAAACCACAATGAAGCAGCTTTTGTTATTATTTTGTCTGGGGACTCTCAAAAGACATAGCATTGTCTTTTCTTGCATGACTACTTTAAATGTAATCATGATAATTAGATTTATGGACCAACATGGGTCATGGTGTCCAGATATACAAACATTTTGGGTGTATCTGTGAGAGCATTTCTTAATGAGATTGACATTTGAATTGATAGACTAAGTGAAGCAAATTGCCTTCCCCTAAGTGTGAGGGCTTCATCCAATCCAGTGAAGGCCTGAATAGAACAAAAAGGTTAAGCAAGAGAGATTTTGTCTTTTCTGTCTGATGACCTGGAGCTGGGACATTGTTCTCCTGGTTCTCAGACCTTCACACTCAGACTGGGACTTACATCAGTGTCCTTCCTGGTTAATGGGCCTTCGGACTACAGATCTTGGGACTTATTAGCCTCCATAATCATATGAACCAATTTATTGTGATAAATCTCCTTATATGTAGTTTACTAGTTCTATTTCTCTGGAGAACACTAACTAATAATACTGATCCATGGAGAATGATCTCTTCAAAGCATAAATTCTGAGAGTTTTGGAGGAAGGGAAGGAGGTAAGAAGGGACTAACATGCATTCTCATTTTAGGGTGCTTCATAAAAGTTTCTGGTATTGACTTCATTCAATATATAAATCTAACCTTTCAATGCATGTGTTGAACTCTAAGGAATTATGGGAAAAATAGCGTGGTCTAAATATTCAATGGCAACTAGATTAGGCAGCATTAATCCAAATGTATTATCTAAAAGGAAAGAGCATATTTATTTTTTTGCATTCTCTTTGCAACTCTAATTGACTCTCTCCCTTCTCTATGTTGCCCTATGTTTTCTATAAAAATAATAAATAAGGGAAATACATGAATATTAATTCATAGCTTTCCATATCATAAGAGAAAAAGCAGAACATCAGGGATCCTCTCTGGAAAGAGGGACATACAAATTAAGTTTAACAATGGCTTAGATATTAGATGTTTTCATTTATGATATGATTTGAGATCAAACTAACCAAAAGAGAGTTCGTGGCTGCAAATGTGCTCAGAGTCAATGAGACCTGACCCCAAGCTTTGTAGTGAAGAAAGATTGGCTATTTTATTGAAAGTGGTGCCACCAAGGAGAATAAATGGGAAGCTAATGCTAATGCCCCAATGACATACAGTCAAAAGTTTTATAGAGCAAAAATCATGAGTAAGGGTTTTGGGGGTCTTGGTCCTTGATCACTTAAGCAGTTAATTTTTATCTAATGGAATGCTTCCCTACTGATGTCACCTTGTCTGGTTTCAGCAAGATAATGGTGGGGTGGTCATTCATTTTGTGGGCTGAAGAACAACTTAACCATGTGTGTCAATAGGTTATCTTGATGTGCAGACTTGGGAGCTATACATCTTGTGACTTACTCATCATGTGCTTACTATGCTGTCTTGGTTACTTGTTCTCCCAACAGTCTAAGTGGTCTGGTTCCAGGCTGAGTACTTCTATAGTGGTTAGCAGGGAGCCACATGACTTCCTTCTAGTGGCTATTAGTTTAAAGAAGTTGCAATTTTTTGCATTAAAGATATTTTCCTGAAGGTATTAATTCTCCAGTTTTAGTTTTCTTGTTCAAAATAGAACAACATATTTTAACCTAAAGACTCTAGTCTTTTTGGAGAGGTGGCATGTACAGAAAGCCAGACAGTGACTTAGTGCTGCCGTGGGAGTGCCCAGAAACTTTATTTTTTTAAGTATATTTTATTGATTATGTTGTTACAGTATTTCCAATTTCTTTTCCCTTTGCTCCCCTCTGCCCAGTACCCACCTTCCCTCCAGCAATCCCACCCCTCTTAGTTCTTGTCCACAGGTCATGCATATAAGTTCTTTGGCTCCACCCTTTCCTATATTATTCTTAACTTCCCCCTCTCTATTTTGTACTAACTAATTATGCTTCTTAGTCCCTGCACCATTTCCCCATTTCTCTCCCTTCCCCCTCCTAGCTGATAACCCTTCAAATGATTCCCATACCTATGATTCTGTTCCTATTCTAATTTGCTTAATTAGATTTTGTTTGTATTTTTTAGATTTAGTTGTTGATAGTTGTGAGTTAGTTGTCATTTTAGCGTTCATAGTTTTGATCTTCTTTTTCTTAAATAAGTCCCTTTGACATTTTGTTTAATAATGGCTTGGTGATAATGAACTTTTTTAACTTTACCTTGTCTGGAAAGCACTTCATTCGCTCTTCCATTCTAAATAAAAGCTTTACTGGATAGAGTAGTCTTGGTTGTAGGTCCTTGCTTTTTACCACATTGAATACTTTTTGCCAGTCCCTTCTTGCCTGCAAAGTTTCTTTTGAGAAATCAACATAAGGGAAGGAGTGAAGACTATGTTAAATGAAATGAAGGAAAATCCACACAAACCCAATGGTGAAGGGAAGGAAAACGGGGTTTAAATCAATGATTTGAAACATAAGGAAGAAAAAAAACAGCCAGTACAGAATGAGGAAACAAGAATTGAAAAAAAAAATGTAGAGAGGCCTAGGAACCTCTGGGATAACTTTAAATGTGCCACCATCTGAACCATAGGGGTGCCAGAAGGAGAAGAAGAAGAGGAAGAAATTGAAAGCTTATGTGAAAAAATAATGAATGAAAACTTCCCAAATTTGGTAAAGGAAATAGACATATAAGTCCAGGAAGCACAGAGAGTCCCAAACAAGCTAGACCCAAGGAGAACCACACCAAGATACATCATAATTAAAACTCCAAAGGTGAAAGATAAAGAGAGAATGTTAAAAGCAGCAAGAGAGAAGCAGAGAGTTATTTACAAAGAGATGCCTATAAGATTGTCAGCTTATATTTCTCAGAGAGACTTTTTAAAAGGGGAGCTGCAGCATGCTGGGCAGGAACACTGCAAGCAGCTGCCCTGCAAGCAAAGGGAAAGGAATGAGGGCATGGTTTGCTCCCACTCAGGGCAGCTGGGCAGAAAGATCAGAAAGGTTCACAGCAAGGGAATTTCTCTGCCTCAGCCCAGCACAGCTGGCAGAATGGATGCTGCACAGAGTGGAGAGTTTGGAACGCTGCTGCAAGGGCAGTGGTCTGGGAAGCATACAGAACCCCCTTCCCTGGCAGAGATTGAACCTCTAGGAAGAGAAGGTCACATCCAGCCTCCACCTCCTGCAGGATAGAAAGCACCACCAACTGGGAAAATATGCAAAACAGGCATGACAGGCTCAAGAACCCTCTGCAGAGTGCATTTCCACAAGAGAAAGATAGAGGAATGCTTAAGGGGCCCATTTTGAACTTCTCTTAGGGAGACGAAGTGTACGGGTTCCTAGGGCCCTATTTTACTGAGGCCAGCAAAGCAGGGAAATCAGAAACTGGTGTAGCAAGGCAGAATCAGGGCCCTGCCCAGTTTTGGTTTGTACACAGAGCTGCCATTAATACCAAGCAGGAAAGAGCTGACCCATTTACACAGAGTGGCCCCTCCCTTGAAACAGACAGCTAATTCATTAGAATGTATACATTATTGGAAATAAGCTGGGACAGACCAAGATGGGTGGTGCAAGGGCAGGGGAAACACACCCACAATTTTCCCAGAAGATTGAACAGTACCTCCCAGGGGAGATTCAGGGATCCGACCCTCCCAATCACAACTGAGGCTCCCTCTAGAGGCAGGTGAGGATGATGCAGGAGGTGCTGCTAGAAGTTGGATGACCACCTTGGGACTTTGAGCTGATAAAAAACAGAGGTGGACCCAAAAAGAGAAGTCAGAAGGGGAACACCAAACTGCTGAGATAAATTTCACCTCATTCTTCTTCAGAATTTGTGTTTTTTTTTTTCTTCACATAGCCTTTTAATATTTCTTCTTTTGCTTCTATTGTATTCCAACAAATTCACTATTGTCTTTTATTTTTATTCTTTTTATTTAGATTTTATATTATTTTTTACTTTAGTTATTTTCTTATTATTATTTTTATTTTGTTGTTATTTTATTGTACTTTTCCCTTGTCTTGCTCATTTTGCCTTTTTCCTGCTATTTCTTATTTTCATTGTAAATTTTACTTTCCCCCTTGCTACACTTCATTCCTATACTTTACTCTTACTACTTCTTCTCCCTCTGTCCTCTCAAAAGCACCCTTCTCTCCTTTAGTCAGCTCACATTCTTTTTCTACTTCTTATAATATTCTTATTTCCTTTAACCTTTGTAAATTATGGCTTGTTTGGTGCAGATAATATGATACTGCTATTCTTCTTCAATGATATTCCTATTTGTTCACTTTTTTTTTAAATTTCAAATCTCATAGATGACTCCCCCCTGTCTTACTTCATTTTGCCTTCCTCCTACCCTTGCTTATTTGAGTTAGGAATTTTATTTTATTTTTCCCTTTCTTAGCCTAGATTCTATTCCTTAACTCATTACTTTTCCTCCTCCAATCATCTCAAAATTATTTATCTTTACTGTAGACATCTCATATTTGCTTTTGTATAATATTCTTATTCTCTTTCCACCTTTATTAATCTTTGCTCCGCTGTCATTGTTATTGACCCACTTGTGGTTTCTCTGCAACTATATTACCTTTGGTTCACTACCTTTTTAATTTGATTTCAAATCTCATAGTATATGCTTCCCTTTTTTTCACTCAATTTTGCCATCACCCTTCCCTGTTTTACTTATATTTTAAATTATATTTTCCCTTTCTTCACCTTGTAATTCCCTACTCTTATTATTTCTCCTCCCTCTTCCCACTCAAAATCACTTTTCTCTCCTTTAATCATCTCATATTCCCTTTTACTTATCTTATAATGTTCTTAATCTCTCTCCAACTTTATTGATCTTTGCTCAATTGCCATTGATATTACTGATGTGGTAGGGGGTTATATTTGCTGGCATGGGTTTAGTTTTATGGTAATATTGCTTTGTTAACCAACACCTGTACAATAACGTACAAGACATGGTGGGAGTTGCGACTCCTCATCAGCCAGCTGAAGGGGAGAACCCACCAATGAATGATCCACCAATAATCAAAGCCCAAGTACAACAAGAGAGCCCATTTAAACTGAATAAAGGGCAACCCTAGAGCACCCAGATCAGGAGATCAAAGAGACTGAACCACTGAGTCCCACAGAACTCTGACCACAGAAGGCCACCATATGAAGACAAGGAAGCAAAGCAGAGATGCAAAAATAAACAAAAGTAATCATCTAAAATGGGGAGAAAAAGAAAGAAGCCCCAATAAACAGGAAAAGAGGAATCCCCAGAGGAAGACCTAAATGAAATTGAGGCAAGCAATCTATCAGGCATAGAATTCAAAATAATGGTTATGAGGGTGCTCAAGGAACTCAGTGAAAACTCTAAGAAAATTATTGAAACAACAGCAAGAGGAAAAGGGGCATATAAAATATGAATAAGAACTAGGAAGAAATTAAGAGTACAATATCTGAAGTGAAAAATACACTAGAAAGCATTATAATAGCCAACTTCTGCAAACAGCCTAAGTGCCCATCAGTAAATGAGTGGGTCAAAAAAAACTGTGGTACATTTACACAATGGAATACTATGCAGCAGAAGCAAAAAGAACTCCTACCTTTCAGGACAGCATAGATGGAACTGGAGAATATTATGCTAAGTGAAATAAGCCAATCAGTGAAAGACAAATACCATATGATCTCTACTATAAGAGGAACCTAATGAACAATATAAACTAATGAACAGAATAGAACAACATGCATGGAAACATGGAACAGACAGAGAGTGACCAGAGGGGAAGAAGAGGAGGTTAATGGTGGAAAGAAGAGGAAAAATCTAGACAAAGAACATGTATGAATGACCCATGTACATGGAGAACAGTGTAGGAACTGACTGTGGGAGCAGGGGGTGGGATGGGCAGAAGAGGGCAAAAAGGGACAAATTGGGACAACTGTAAAAGAGTAAGAAAAATGATTTAATAAATAGAATATATTGAATAATATTAAATTGCCTAAAATGTTGAGAGAGAGAAAACCAGCAAAAAGTCCTAAATCTAACTCTTGCTTCTGTTGAAACTAGTTAGGATGCTGATCACTTACTCTGACATTTGGATGTATAAAAGAAATTATTAAATATTAATTCTGAATTTCTTGCACAAACTGCATTTTAGCTTAATCTAATAGTCATAATTGTTAAGGGAAATTCCTCTTTACAGAAGAATTCTAGAAAATGAATGTGGATGGAATTCTATAACTATAAAATTACTATTTAACAGCTTTTAATTAATTTTTTAAGGTAATGATCATCAATGGATGAAATTGTAAAAATAATGAATGAGAGCAGATTTAAAATGCAGAGGACTGACTCTTCATGAATCCACTGAAATCTTTGTTTCTAAATGTGGTGCAATCATTTTTCGTTCTTTTAATAATATGCAATGTAAAGCCCCTGGCCACCCTTTTAGACATTCTTGTCAAAATCCTTTTACCTGATTTTAGCCTAGGAAATGGTTAATTTTATGGAAAATATAGGGATAGAAGAACAAGCTAATAATGCTTCGAAGAGGCAAACTGACAAATTCAAAGTGTGGAAAATTCTGGTGGGTAACTGGGTCTGATTCTGTAAAAAATTACAAATACACACGCACACAAAAATTAAAATGAAAGAGGGACATCTATAACTTAAAATTTTTAAGAGCTATAATACCAAGTGGGATATGTATGATGTGAATCTGTTTTGAACAAAATAATTTCAAAGAAATGTTTTTAAGAGAAGTGGAAAATATTGACTATGAACTGTTATTAGATGATACCAAGGTCTTTTCATTAATAGTCTACATATGATGATGGTTATAACAGGAAGTGCATAGTATTTAGAAATGCATACTGAAATATAAGAGTAAAATGAGATGACTTAATTATAATACTCCAAAAAGGAGAAAAAATAAAACAGGATAAGATGAAGCAAAATCCAAATAATTGTTAAATCTGAATAATGGACAGAGTATTTATTGTACTATTCTCTTCGGTGTAGCATAATTTTCTAATAAAATTTTAATTTTAAAGTCTCAATTTGCACAGTATTGCAGAAATATATAATTTATAATTAAGTATATGATAAAGTTTTCATTTCAACATAATAATGTGTAAAAAGTATATCATTTTTCAAAGTTACTTTAGAGAGTATGCAAGATTTTGAAGAATAGGGCCAAAGTATACCACCTAACCTATTGAACAATACAGATGGCCTGATCTTGAATTTAATTATGGCATCTATAACCTATTAAAATATTATAACCATAAAAACAGCTAATATGACTGACTGCAAAAATTCTAGGGTTAGCTACTTACTTATTTACTTACTTATACATTATTTAATTGATTGACTGATTTGACATGCAGAGTTTTGCCCCTGGGGCCTAAGAAAAGACTCTTTATCTGACATCTTTCTGAGAAGAAATTTCCTCTATTGATTGTTCCCATATCTTTTTGAAACAGAACCCTGAGATATTGTTTAATCCTGTTTCAGTTTCCTCCTTAAATTTGAACTTAAATTTCTTATTTCCTAATGTGTGATATGCAAATCATATTTAATCACTTGCTAGTGGAAATTGGGGTTGTGGGTCAATTTATTTATAAAATATTCCTTTTTCTAACAGAGCAAAGAATATTTCCAGGTGTGGCATACATTTTAACAAACTTCAGCCCTGGCTGGTGTGGCTCTGTAGTTAGAGCACTAGTCTGTGAATCAAAAAGTGTCGCTGGTTTGATTCACAATCAGGGCACGTGCCTGGGTTGTGGGCTGAGTTCCTGGTTGGGAGTGTGCAAAAGACAATTGACCAGATGTTTCTCTTTCTCTCTGTCTCCCTCCCCTCCTCTCTCTCAAAAAGTAAATAAATAATATCTAAAATAAATAAATAAAAATAAGTAAATAAAATCTTAAAAAAAAACCAAAAGAACAACGAACTTTATCATAAAATGTCCTACTTACAAGAGCTTTCCCTTAAGTAGAATTTTTTTCACTTTCTTTTAAATTATAATTTATAGTCAATATTGTTTTGTATTAGTTTCAGGTGTACAGATATTGTTTAGACAATCATTTACCTTAAAACTGGTCCCCTCAATAGTTTAACTACCCAACCTGGCACTATACATAATTCGTCGGCAGCCGTCCGTCTCGAGAGACGATGGTGTAGCTTCTTAAGAGTCTATCTGCACCACCGAGAATGGCTGTGCAGTCCGACTCGGGAGTGACACGGTATCTGTCTCCTCCCGTGTTGAATCGACATCTTGCGATGAAGCTACAGAGCCTGGGCAGGGTGATATGGAGGGTCTGCTGTTGCCCATGCAGCAGACCCCCCCTCTCTTTGCAGCTGAAGGATCCAAGGGAAAGACGGAGTCAATACAGCTTGGCTTCAGGTGCGCCGCAGGAGTTGCCGGTGTTGACTACAACGTCAAACTGCCTTAGGGACTCCGGCTCCGGATTTTCTGTCGGGGTTTACTCCCTTAGCCTTTCCCCTGAAGAGGTATGCCGCAAGGCAGCGGAGGTTTTTTGGAATCAGAGTTTTCCTTCTCTGATGTGCCCTGACTGGAAGATCGAACCAGCGACACTTAGCTCGCAGGCCGACGCTCAATCCACTGAGCCAAACCAGCCAGGGTCTTATACATAATTATTACAATGTTATTGACTATATTCCCTGTGCTGTACTTTACATCTCCATGACTATTCTGTAACTACTAATTTGTACTTCTTAATCCCTTCACCTTTTTCAGCCAGTTCCTTAGCCCCTTTCTTCTCTTGCAACCATAAGTCTGATCTTTGTTTCTATGAATCTATTTTAATTTAGTTTATTTATTTTGCTCTTCAAATTCCATGGATCGATAAAATTATATGACATTTATCTTTCTCTGACTGATTTTCCTTAGCACAATATCCTCTAGGTCCATCTACGTTGTCAAATGATAAGGTTTCATTCTTTGGCTGACCAAGTAGTTTCCTATTGTGCATATGTACCACAGCTTTTTTACCCACTTGCCTATCGATGGACATTTAGGTTGCTTCCATATGTTGGCTATTGTAAATAATGCTGCCATGAATATAGGGGTGCACACATTCTTTCAAAATAGTGTTTTGGGTTTCTTTAGATATATACCTAGAAGTGAAATCACTGGGTAATAAGGAAGTTCCATTTTTAATTTTTTGAGAAACCTCCATACTGTTTTCCATACTGGTTGTACCAATCTGCATTCCCACCACTAGTGTATTTGGGTTCCATTTCTCTACATCTTCATCAATACTTGCTACTTGTTGATTTATTGATGTTAGCCATTCTGAAAGGTGTGAGGTAGTATTTCATTGTGATTTTAATTTGCATCTTTTTCATGTCTATTGGTCACCTGTATATCCTATTTGGAGATAGTCTTTTCAGGTTCTTTGGCCATTTTTTAAAATTGGATTGTTTGTAAACATAGTTAATTTTATTGGATTCATTTATGCATATTTTCTTATGCCTGCATATGTATATGTACACACAGTCACTACCAGATATAGACATAAATATATTTAGTGGACTATCCAATTAGTCTAAGAAAGGTTTTGCGTTTATCTTTTTTTTACTGAATATTCAAATCAATGGCAATACACAGAATCTTTCACCTATTAACTATAACATATCTAAATTACTATCAATATCTTCTTACACCATCTACAAAAATAAACTCAAGATAGATTAAAGACATAAATGTAAGACTTAAAACCATAAAATTCTTAAAAGAAAACAAAAGTAGTAAAGTCTCTGATATTTCTCTTAGCAATATATTTTTTTGTGATATGTCTCCTCAGGAAAGGGAAATAAAAGAATAATAAACAAATGAGACTACATCAAACTAAGCATTTTTTGCACATCAAAGGAAACCATAAACAAAATATAAAAACAGCCTACTGAATGGGGAAAATATTCAGCAGTGACACATCTGATAATGGGTTAATATCCAAAATTTGTAAAGAACTAATAGAACTCAGCACCAAAGAACCCAAACAATTCAGTTAAGTACCCGTTTTTAAGCCAGTGTCATGTCTGGGATTATGACTACTTTTTTAATGGCCAGCAGATGGCACAATTTAGTGCTAAGTTATAGCATCAAAACACAAATTCCAAGTTTTATTGCAATAAACTATCACTTCCTGGACAGCGAATACTAATAGATTGGGGCATTATGGACCCAAATTCTAAGACAAAAATATTGACAGTGAAGTGGATTTTGTATTTGCAGTTATAACATGCAGACTTTACCATAAATCTCTCACTTGAATAGTATACAGCTGCTTCTGTGTTGTCATTTTAGTAGTATGAAAGGAAAATTCAGACAAAGATGTGTGTGCCATTATTTCACATAGAAAATGTTTTTCATTTTACACTTCTGAAAGGATTTACAACTTGAGAACTATGTTATAGTAAACCTGGACTGTGGAGTGTTGCTGTGCTCTTTTCTTATTATATTTAAGCAGAAAGCTTGGGATAAAGCAATGAGGGGGGAGGGGAAGAGGTGGGGTCCAGTAGCACAAGGACCTCACATTGGTCGTTTGACAGAATCCGTACTCAGGACTTGCAGAGAGCAAAGTGTAAACAAATCCTCAGAAACAGTGGAGTGGGAGGTAAAAGGTTGTGTTTCTGGTTCAATAAAGCCCTGTCTACTTGTGTTCATGTCAGATCTATAGAATGCTCACATGGGGAGAGTGAAAATTTACAAAGTAACATGTTGGAGTGCTCCAAGGCCATCTAAGGAATGTTAAGACTGAAAAGGCCCTAGTGCGCTTCAAAGAAAAATCAGACAAGTTCTCGCGAGAGCCTTTCATCTACAGAAACTGTACAGCTGAGTCCGAGTTTAGATAAAGTCATTAAGTGAGGCTAACAAAAATCCTTGAGCAGAGAACAGCATAAAAGTGAGCCTTATCCGTAGGTGAAATACGATGTTTCTTCACAGTGTGAATCAAAGGGCTTTCAATGGACTCTCATCCTAGAATGTCCTTTCCTTCACATGCTTTTTCCTTTAAAATGTTATTTCTAAATAATCTACTATGGGAATATTTTTAAGATTATCCTATTCTTTTTAATCTCTTCAACCTCTGACTTTTCCTTTTCTTCACAAGTAATATTTATATAGATTTTTATGTTTCCTCTTTCCCAATATTGTACATACTTATTCACACTCTTTCATTCAAAGAAAGATGTACCCCAATGCGAATCTTTAGATGAGCACTGGTTTTACCAACAGTTGCTTTCAAGGGATGTTGTTCCATGAATTCCCCTTTTTCTCTCCTATTTCTTAAAATTCTCCTGTTGGCAATTTTTTCCAACATATAAAATAAACAAATCACTCTTATCTTAAAACAGTACTCTCCTCTGATCCCCATAGCCCTGTAGCTCGCATCCTGTGCTCTTCTACCTTCAGAAATAAGATTAGTAATTACAAAAAAAGGTTTACCAGTTCTCCATTTTATATTTTCTGAAATTGTGTCTTCCCTATTTTGTTACAGAAGCTCACTAAAGTTTATAATATTATAAATAATAAAAATTTATAAGATCTTAAATTTCCTGCATTTTAGATGCACATTTGTTCACAGTAAGCACAACCCACAGTCACAATTGACAGAACAGGGAGATGTGTAAACTATTTACTCTTAAGTGTCCTTGATTCAACAAGTAGGATTTTGCAATTTACTAGATGGCTGTAAACGGCTTGACCTTTTAACGGTCTCAATTTCACTATCCTTTTGTCCTGGCTTACTGGCCTGACTCACAATGAGTCTAACATAACTGAAATGCAGAGAAAGATGGAGAGAAGTAGAGGCTTGTAGAAGTTAATTTGGGAGCAGGAAAATCATTGATGATTTGACTGTGAAGTGGGCATGAACAACTGATAAGAGTTGAGCCAAGAAAGAATGGACAGAGCGTGCTAAAGGAGTAGCATTTCCCAAAATGCTATGTGTACATTCAGTGTTGCCTGCTGCAACAAGAGTGACTTTATGTTTCTCCCAGCAAAAGGAATTTATCATCTTGTAGGCTCCAACTAGAATTCCACAAACAACTCAAATTCAAATTCGATGGCACCAAAGTTGTCTACTTATCTTCCCACTGACAAGTTAAGTTCTTAAAATTGCTCTGTAAAAAAAATGAAATAACAGAGGGCAATGTCCATGCAATGAAACACAGATCCACCTTTTAGGACAGATTGAGCAAGGTCCCAACAGGATGCTGCAGAATGATGGATACATGAGGGAGAATTCCCTTCCTTTCTTTTGCTGAACTTAGTCTTGTAAGTTTTGTCTTTCCCCAGGGAAAGCTAGTTATTAACCCACATTGTGTGGTGTGGAATCTTACTCTCTGTAATATGAAAGGATATGGTAGATTCTTTTTAAAGTGCTGCAGTATTCTCCTCTTATACCTATACTTCTTGGAAATATCTTCCCATAATGATGTAGAATCTTTTCCCCAACTCTTTATTCTGGGCTTGCTTTAATCAGTAGACTGTAACAGAAGTGCCATTGTGCCAGTTCTGAGATAGATCTCAAGAGGTCTGACACCCTTAGTCATTTTATTCAAGCAAGTACTTTGTGCATATGAGGACATTCTAGACAGGCCAGCAGATCTACCACCTTTCTGAAGAAGCAACGATTAGCCAAACCTAGATCAACAGATATGCCCAGCTGACTAAATACTTATGATAAACATAAATGTTGTTTTATGTTACTAAGTTTCAGTATGGTTGGTGATACTGCAATAGCCTTTATAGAAAGCATAAAGAATGTGCCTTTGAGCTTTCCATAAATGTGTATGAAGAAATGAAGTAGTAGTTGGAGAAAGATATGGGGCCAAAAAAAGATTTTGAAATTTGTAATAAATAAAAAAACATATTGTATACTGTTGGAAATGAAAAGAAAACAAAAGGGGGAATAATTAAGAACATAGAACTATTAGAATACAGATTCCATGACTACAGGAATTTTTAACATTTTTTTCACTGTTGTATCTCCAGTGTCTAGACTAATGTCTGGCAATTAGTAAGTGATAAATAATTTTCTGTTGAATAATCAATGAATATAAGATATAGAAACATAGGCATATCTCTCTATGAATTATCCAACAATATCTAATTTGACATATTAAATGCTGAACTCTTAAGGTTGTTCACAAAAATCTTCTCAGGACTATACTCATTAATTTTATTTCTATTTACTTATTTATTCAACAAATACATATTTTTTTAAGTTAGTTCTGTGTGTTAGATGCTGCTCTAAGTGCTGGGAATTCAGCTGTGATCCAAAGAGGTGAGGCTCATTCTTTGATGGAGCTTGCTGTGGAAAAAAAATAAAAACAGAAAAAGAAAACAAGAAATATTTAGTTAGCTCTATTTAGTTCCTTTGTACGGTCTTTTAAAATCTATTCAAACTAGCTTTCCAAACTCTTCTTTAATTGCATTTCTTTACATCTAGCTTAAGTTGATTCAGAAATTCTAATTCCAACACAATCTTTCTACTCAAGAGTAAGTTTATTTAGAATACTCACTATTCAGTGAATAAAATGTAATTTGCATGATGTATGCCTTTGGTAAGAGTGGTTCCTCATCCTCAGAACTGCTTAGCCCTTTTTTAACTTCTTACATCGTCTGCATTTGTAATAGACAAATGCAATTTTACCATCTCCATGATGTTCATATTGACCTTATTATTTGTAATTTCTGTGTTTTCTCTGAGCTTATTTTTAATTCTTGATTATAAAATGTGTCTTGCTTTATTTTGCCTTGTATTTTAAGATTTGCAAATGCATGTCAACCACTGTATTTTGTGTTACTCATTAACAAAAACTACAATTTAATTATGTTTGAAAATAACTATCCTGGTCCACTGTATTTACTAGATGTAAATTACTTAGTTTCAGGTTATTAATTTTCAAAGGCCATATAAATTACAGTCTCTTATCCAGCATTCAGTCGTCCTAATCCAGAAGTTTATAACTATCTATAAATTATAAATCATCCTTTAAAATATTAACTAATTCCCATTTTATTATATTAATAAGGGCAAGGGAACCGAGTGATACCTTCTGCATGAGGCGACCTCCTGAGTACAAGGAAGAGAAAGAGAGATGGTGCATCAGCTGTGGGGGAACTGAGGCATGGATGTGGCAAATGGAGAATGCCAGTACCATTTCAAACAAAGCATCAACAATTCTAACATTATTTCCAGTTTTGTTTCCCATGGTTGACATCATAATTGTTCTCATTTAAATATATACTCACTTCCACAAACACAATTTTTTCATGTTTTTGAACATTTCAGCAGTAATTTCATAGTTACAGACAATAGTGGGGAAAATGAGAACCTGAAGCCATTGATTCAGCAGAAGATTAGTGGGAACAAAAAGTAATGCTAAAGAAGAAAGACACTTTAAATTAGGCACTGCTACTCACTCGCTGTTGCAGGCATGATTGTAATTTACAGTCTTTGAGACATCAGTTCACTTAATATGCAGTTTATCATTTTGTCTGATTAGTAATACTTTTACATCAGAGGCTGTTTCTGCACCTGCAGGGGACAGCTGAAGAGGACTGGAAAGAGCACTGTACTGTGATGACTTCTTATTTTATCGTAAATTCAAGACAGGTCATTTTTTGTGCCTACATGCAATCCTGCCACATATCTCTGTAGTCTTTTAACCTCTTGTCTCCTCCCCTTCTAAAATTTGAGTGTTTCCAGACTTAATCCTCGTCTCTATTCTCTTCTCTACTTACACATGACCTTTTATTATGTCATTCTATCTTTTGCCTTTATATATCTTCTGTTTCTGATGATATGCACATTTTTTACACCCAGTTCAAACTGGTCTCGTGACCTGCCAACTTTTATACAACTCTCAGTTCAACATCATGACCTGTGTGTCTTTTAAGCTCCTCACAGCCAAGATGTCCAAACACGTTTCTGCAAACCTGCTTCATAATTATCCCTATACTATACAATAAACATACTGTCATTCCAATTGATCAGATAAAAAATATTTTTCTCCTATTTTCCTATTGTAGTCTACATCAGCAAAGAAAGAAAACTATAGGCCAATATCACCGATGAACATAGATGCTAAAATCCTCAATAAAATTTTGGCAAACAGGATCCAACAATACATCAAAAAGATCATACACCATGATCAAGTGGGATTCATCCCAGGCATGCAAGGATGGTTTAATATTCGCAAATCAATAAATATAATACATCGCCTAAACAAAATGAAAAACAAAAATCACATGATCATATCTATAGATGCAGAAAAAGCATTTGATAAAGTACAACACCCATTTATGTTGAAAACACTCAGCAAAATGGGAATAGAGGGAGCATATCTTAACATCATTAAGGCTATATATGAGAAGCCTGAAGCCAACATCATACTCAATGGACAAAAACTGAAAACATTCCCCCTGAAATCAGGAACTAGACAAGGCTGTCCACTCTCCCCACTTCTATTCAACATAGTGTTGGAAGTCCTAGCTACAGCAATCAGACAAGACAAAGAAATAAAAGGCATCCAAATTGGTAAAGAAGAAGTAAAACTATCACTATTTGCAGACGACATGATAGTATACCTAGAAAACCCTATAAAATCCACTAAAAGACTACTCGATATAATAAGTGAATTTGGCAAAATAGCAGGGTACAAGATAAATATACAGAAATCTAAGGCATTTCTGTACACCAACAATAAAATCTCAGAGACAGAAGCAAAAAAGAAAATACCATTTACTATAGCAAAAAGAAAAATAAAGTACCTAGGAATAAACTTAACCAAAGAGATAAAAGACCTGTACACTGAAAATTATGCAACATTGAAGAAAGAAATTAAGGAAGATACAAATAAATGGAGGCAAATACCATGTTCTTGGATGGGAAGAATCAACATCATCAAAATGGCCATATTACCCAAAGCAATTTACAAATTCAATGCAATCCCTATTAAAATACCAATGACATATATCACTGACCTAGAACAAATCCTCCAAAAATTCATATGGAACCAAAAAAGACCCCGAATAGCAAAAGCAATCTTGAAACAGAAGAACACAGCAGGAGGAATCACGATACCAGACATCAAACAATACTACAAAGCCACTATGATCAAAACAGTCTGGTACTGGCATAAGAACAGACATATAGATCAGTGGAACAGAATTGAAAGCCCAGAAATAAACCCAGGCCTCTATGGTCAACTAATCTTTGATAAAGGAGGAAGGAACATAAAATGGAGTGAGAAGAGCCTCTTTAACAAATGGTGCTGGGAGAACTGGACAGGGACATACAAAAAAATGAAACTAGACCACCAATTTACACCACACATGAGAATAAACTCAAGATGGATTAAAGACTTAAATGTAAGCCATGATACCATAAAAGTCCTAGAGGAAAACATAGGCAGGAAAATTTCAGATATCACACGTAACAATATCTTCACGGATACATCTCCCAAGGCAAGAGAAATAAAGGAAAAAATAAACAAATGGGACTACATCAAACTAAAAAGTTTCTGCTCATCAAAAGAAAACATCAGCAAGATGAAAAGGAAACCAACCATATGGGAAAACATATTTGCCAATGATATCACAGACAGGGGACCGATCTCCAAAATATATAAAGAGCTGATACGACTCAACATCAAGAAAACAAACAACCCAATTAAAAAATGGGCAAAGGACCTGAACAAACACTTCTCCGAAGAGGACATACAGAAGGTCCATAGGCACATGAAAAAATGCTCAACATCATTGGCCATCAGAGAAATGCAAGTAAAAACCACAATGAGATACCACTTTACACCAGTCAGAATGGCCATCATCAACAAATCAACAAACAACAAATGCTGGCGAGGATGTGGAGAAACGGGAACCCTACTGCACTGTTGGTGGGAATGCAGACTGGTGCAGCCACTATGGAAAACAGTATGGAATTACCTCAAAAAACTAAAAATGGAACTGCCATTTGAACCAGTGATTCCACTGCTAGGATTATACCCGAAAATTCCTGAAACCCTAATTCAAGAGAACTTATGCACCCCTATGTTCATAGCAGCCCTGTTTACCATAGCTAAGTGCTGGAAACAGCTTAGGTGCCCGTCTGTGGATGAGTGGATCAAAAAACGGTGGTACATCTACACAATGGAATACTATGTAGCAGAAAGAAAGAAGGAACTCCTGCCATTTGCGACAACACGGATGGAATTAGAGAGAATTATGCTTAGCGAAATAAGCCAGGCAAAGAAAGCAAAATACCACATGATATCACCCAATACAGGAAACTAAAGAACAACACAAACAAACGAACTAAATAGGCAAAGACTAGAATAGTAGTCAGTGGGGGGGGGGGGGGAGAAGGGAGATAAGTAAGGGAAGGGTCAGGTCAAGGAACGTATATGATTGACTCATGGACATGGACAACGGGGAGGGATATAATTGTGGGAGAAGGGATGGGCTGGGAGGGGGGAGCAATGGGGGAAAATGGGACAACTGTAATTGAATAACAAAAAATAAAATTAAAAATAAAATCTGTTGCCTTTGCTTACAAAATATATACACAATCATCAGATTGTCCCATGTCACTGACACTGTTACTTACCACCATGGTCCAAGCCAACATTTTCTGTCTTCTAAAATGATTTCAATTCCTCCTAGCTACTTGAAACAGTTACAAATTTATTCCATCTCTGTGTGTTCCAGACCTCACGCCCACAGCTGCTGCCTGACTCCCTCTGCATGATGGCCCACTGACCTTGGCTGTTTCTGCTCCAAAGGCTTTCCCAGTGACTGACCCAGTTCTGGCCCTGGTTGCCAGTGAACTTCTTAGCCTTCCAGTGGGCTGCAGCCACATCTTTTTCTATGAGGTTTTACATCCCATTTGTAGAAGGGAGCCTCCCTTCCAGGTTTGTCCTTCCTTAGGTCTGCCCCCTCAGTTCTTATTCCATTTGCCTGGATGGGGGATCCCAAATCCCTCCATACATTACATAATTTAAACTTAAAATTAGAAAGTGCACCTATTCTATAAAGAGGACAACCAGGAAAGAAGAGTGATTTGGAATCTGAGTGAAGATTTTTCTTACGGAGTACAAAGTTACTTCCCTATCATTGATTCAGATGGAATCGTTCTCTTTATTAAAATCCCACTGTTAAAAATTCTACATGATTTGTGTCTCCTTATTGGGCCCACTCTGACACATTGCTCTCCCTGCTTCTACTAGTTACTCCCTAGTCTATTCACCACATAGCAGCCAGAGGGATTCTGTTAAAATTCTCATTTTAGATTAGGGTATTTCTCAGATCAAAGCTCTCCAGTACATTCCTATTTCATTCAGCATAAAAGCCAAATGACATTATTTGACCTCCCACTACCCATCTGATATCTATCCTTTCTCTCCAGTACACTGACTTCCTTGCTCTTTCTTGAAAACAACATACCAAGATGTTCTTATCTCAAGGTCTTTGACTTCGGTCTTTGCCTGTCTTTGTACACCTTTGGCCCAGATGTCCACATGTCTCAGCAATTCATTTTCTCTAGTTCTTGTCTTATAGTTAACATCTCTGAGAAGTTTTTTTCTGAATACTCCATATAAAAGAGTAATAACTATATTCTCCTCCATTCTGCTCCATCCCAGTACTCTCTCCTTCAATCTTGCTTTATTTTCTCCATGGTGATTAGCCCTAGCCCTGGCTGGTTTAGCTCAGTGGATTGAGCGTCGGCCTGCGAGCTAAGTGTCGCTGGTTCGATCTTCCAGTCAGGGTACATCAGAGAAGGAAAACTCTGACTCCAAAAAACCTCCGCTGCCTTGCGGCATACCTCTTCAGGGGAAAGGCTAAGGGAGTAAACCCCGACAGAAAATCCGGAGCCGGAGTCCCTAAGGCGGTTTGACGTTGTAGTCAACACCGGCAACTCCTGCGGCGCACCTGAACCCAAGCTGTATCGACTCCGTCTTTCCCTTGGACCCTTCAGCTGCGAAGAGAGGGGGGGTCTGCTGCATGAGCAACAGCAGACCCTCCATATTACCCTGCCCAGGCTCTGTAGCTTCAGCGTCATCACAAGATGTCGATTCAACACGGGAGGAGACAGATACCATGTCACTCCCGAGTCGGACTGCACAGCCATTCTCGGCGGTGCAGATAGACTCTTAAGAAGCTACACCATCGTCTCTCGAGACGGACGGCTGCCGACGACGACGACGACGATAAGCCCTACATTTTAAAAATGTAAATTATTTTTTGGTCGACAGTCTCTTTCAAATACAATGCAGGGTAGAGATTTTGTTTTCTTTACTACTAAATATCTAGAACCTAAATAATTCCTGACACAATGTTGGTGTCCAACACATATTTGTTGAATGAGTGACTATTTTTAAGAGATTATTAATTTTTGGATAACCTCAGAATAATAAAGACATAAGTTATTATCCTTTGCTCTTACCATAATAAATCAGACTTATTTTTAGTTGTAAGTCATTTGAGGACAAGGACAACATCTTAGTCAAAGCCTTCTCTCTAGTCTCAACAATAGTTGATTTATAGTATGTTTTTTCTGTCCATTAAAAAAATTTTTATTGAGGTATAATTGACAAATAAAGTTGCAAGATATTACAGTGTACATTATAGTGATGTGATATATGTTTACCCTCATTTTGACCAGAACATTTAAGTTCTACTCTCTTAGCAACTTTCAGTTATGCAATACAGTGTTATCAAGCAACTATGGGACATTTACACAATGGAATATTAGTTGACCATACAAAAGAGGAAAATTTACCCTTTATGACAGTATGGATAAACCTGGAGAACATTATGCTAAGTGAAATAATCCAGAGAAAGACAAATACCATATGATTTTACTCATATGTGAAATCTAATGAACAAACTGAACTAACAAGGAGCATGAGGACAGACTCACAGATGAAGAACAGGATGACAGCTGGAGGGGGTGAAGGTAGGGGGTAGAGAGAATGAGAAAAAAAGAAAAAGGATTCATGGACACGGACAACAGTGTGGTAAGTCCTGTGGCGGGGGAGAGTATAAGGGAACTAAATGGAGATGGAAAAATACAATAAAAATTAAATAATTTTTTTTAAAAGAAATCAAACTCATACATTGTGACTATAGGGGATTTTTTTGTTTGTTTGTTTTTTGGTTTTTTTTGTTTTTTTTTTTTTTTTATCATATAGTCTTTGTCTTTCTCTGCCAGGCTTAGTTCTCATAGCATAATTCCCTCAAATGTTGTCGCAATAGCATGATTTCCTTCATCTTCTTGATTGAATATTATTTCATTATATTATATACATACAGGGTAGGGCAAAAGCAGGTTTACAGTTGTTTGGAAAAATACAATAAGTAGTAATTAATAATACAAGAATACACTCTGTGTTTCAGGTACTCACAACCATAAAACTACTTTTTCCCCACCCCATATACACGGTTACTTCTTATCCATTTTTTTGTTGATGGACTTAGGTTGTTTCTGTATCCTGGTCATTGTGAATAATGCTGCAGTAAACATGGGAGTACAAATATCTCTTCAATATTCTATTTTAATTTCCTTTAGATATATACTCAGAAGTGAGATTGCCAGGTCATATGGTAGTTCTATTTTTAATTTTTGGGAAAGCTCCATATTGTTTATAATCTGTTGTTAAATTCAATTGAATCGGGTATGAAATGATAGCCTTAGAAATTTGTTCTTTACATATTCCTTTTTAAAATAGACTGCTGCAGATACTACTCCATTGTCCAATACATCTGCAAAATCTATTTCCACTGCAGTGGTAATTCATAACATTATAGTTCTTTGAATTTTTTCAAGTGATGCTAATGCCATTATAGTCTTCTAATTTTTAGGTTGTGAAATAAACCAATGTTAAGGCCACATGACTGATTTCATGCACTGTTACATGTTCTGAACCTTACTCTTCTAATTCACTGAGTTCCAAGTCTGTAAAGCAGGACACTGACTGAATTTCCCCTTCCAAAGTTGAGAAGGGTGTCACCAAATGGCTGCCTGCACAATGAAAGCCAAACTAGTGGGGCAGGTGCTGTGGGGAGGAAAGAGGTTTATTCAGGTGCCAGCAACCTGAGAAGATGGGGTACTCTTGTCCCAAAGTCCATCTCAACATCTCAGTGGAGGCAGGGGTTTTTATAAGGAGGGAGAGGAAAAGCAGGACAACGAGATGAAGGGAGTGGGGCTTGAAAGTTCTCTGCATGAAGACCAGCACAGTCCATTTCAATAAGGACCTTGAAACTGGTCAAGTGATGGTCTGGTTTGTGTCATCCTGGCTTTTGTCATCCTGGTTTTTTATGGTTGAAGGTCAGTGAATCTCCTAGAGCTGGGATGACTGAAGGTCAGAGTCTGTATCTTTTGAAGGTAGCTCGTAGGCTTTTTAATACAGACATGCAGTTTATCTATAAGCTACATGTTAGTCAGAGTCAGCATTTACAGAAACAATGTTGAAGGAATGGTGGGGTGGGTTACAATTAATTCCCTATTGTTAGAATGGGATATAGAGAATTATATCAGTAAGAGCACATGTATAAAAGTGATTTTTAAGCTGTTTATTTTCTCAGAAAACTTATGTAATGCCCTGAAGAGATGACAATTTTATGATGTAAAACATGTGACTCTTCAAGCATTGTTTGTTTCTTCCATTCCTAAAAAATATATTTCTGAGATGTCTGAATGATCTGCTTCCAAATGTTTGTGTCCTCACTAGTGACTCCAGTTCAGACAGATTAAGATCCAAGAACATGCTGCAAGCACAGATAACTGAATAAAGGGAAGAACTCTGGTGTTTGATGGTAGAACTGAAAAGCCATCAAGCTCCTAAATGTTCCTTAAGGCAATAGAAATTTTTTTCTGCTACAGAGTCAACCAGTTATAGTAAGCCCAACCACCAAATAAATAGCTACTCAATTTACTAATGATATAGAGAAAATCCTGGTTATTCTAAGTTATATGGAGTTTCTTCACTGAAAGTTACAATATAGCAATTTGCAAATATACAATATACAGTTTTAGGTTTAGTGTATTATATTAGAGTTAGAACTATTTGAATTGTTGTCTAGTTCTATAGTGGCAAAAATTAGGTCATTTGTACATTCATCATTAAAATAAAGTGCTTCTATGACATGTACCAGTTGGGACAAGTTCAGGTGAACACAGTTGGAAATGAAAAAAATGCAATGATGTAGCTTTAATTGCTTGTAGTTCTAAAAATCAGAGTTTAAAAAGTGATCTTTTTTATGCTTTCTAAGTCATCTTGTTTATAGAGATAGGTATATCACCTTTGTGACATATTTATCAGGAAGTGATAACAGCATTTAGATTGTTAAATCTAAATCTGGGTATATGGAACTAAGTGAAAATTTCACGAGTGTACAGAAAATTCAAAATTTGAACTGAACCAAAATTAAAGAAGAAATTGTCTAATTTGTAACTGAAGTTGTACAACGCTCGATGGGACTGAAGGACATGAGATTGTAATTCAGGATAGGTTCACTGACACTAAAATTATTGCAAGCACATAATGAGAATAAGCTTCCTTGATGAAATAGCAGGTTCTATATAGTGTCTAATAAAACAACAGAATATGCCGTTGGCTAATGAACATGCACAAAGTGTTACTATCATATACATCAAAATTGGATTTCAGCTACAAATTCTTAAATGAATTAATTTTTGATTAAAAATAAGAGAAGCATTAATTCAAAACACTTCTGTAAGAGAAATAGAGAAAAACATAGTGATTATCATTGTCATTCCACTATGTGAAGAATTTCACAGTAGACTTTAAATTAGTCTTCTATACTGTAGAAATAAAGTATGTGTTGAGAGGATATTAAAGAACTTAGAACTGACAAAAGAACTCCATTTCAAAGCAACAGACTAGGAAGAAAATTGGAAAGGTAATTATGTATAATCTTTCATCTTATACATAGGAAAGTGCATTAAATAGAGTAAGGACCTAAAGTATTTTCCTGCTAATAATATTGTGCCTGTTACAAAGCAGTAGTTTATTGAAATGTAGCTACAAAGTGTGCAAGTATATAGGGTGTCTATATAATTGACTTTATTTTACTTTTTTACACCTTTAAAAAGTTATATATTATTGAAAACACTCCCCTAACCACTCATGAAGTAATCTTAAATATTTTGAGTTGATTATCCTGAAGAAGACATTATGGGGGCAATTGATTAAATCTTTACCATGTTTGGAATATTTCCATCAAGTTCTTGAAGACCAGTTTCTAAAAGTGTCTGCATAGTAACAAATGAAGAATGTGAGCTCAAATTAAAACCCAAATATTTGTTTCAAATGCTCAGTTAATCAACCTATTAATTGTAAGGTTGTGGGAGTTCTTTTTCTAGACATTATTAGGAAAACTGAAAATGAATATATATTCTCAACAGTGGAAAATCAAACATTTGTATTTATATATTTTAAAATTTAGCTCTGGGTAAGGAATCTAGAAATAATTTTGTGTATATACCAAATAATCAAATACTTTTTATTCAAGTTTATTATGTTTTCTTAAGATACCATTTAGAACTTCCCCTGTACAGTTAAACAGGTTTGCATAGAGTACTCCAGAGAGCAGAGCAGTGCATTAGCAGTTTTAGGAGTATCGAGATGTGACACCACTGACACCAGGATTAGCAATTCTACAGTGGACACCGAGACAAGTAGGCTGATAGCCAGTGAGGGGCAAAGACTTCACTGAAAGTGCTTAAAAAGAAAAAATAAATAGTGGGTGTCATGGGCTAACAAAGAGAATTGTTTTGTGAGCTCACAGGAGATGTTTTTACAATGTTCTCATTAAACTAGTTTGGAGGTGGAGGATCTTAAATGAAGATTCAAACTTTAATTCCCAGAGATTCTGGTGAGACTTCACATATGTTTTGTGATAAAATATAATTTTATGTCTAATAAGAGATTAAACAGTTTATTCACTTTGTTTACCCTGCATCCAAATTTTAATGGCATCTTCATGAGCTTGGTTCATAGGCACTGGACTTTACCTTTGACCTGTTTTTTAGAGAAGCATGTGGCACTTAAGGCTAGGCCTTAGGAAACCTCAAGTGTTCCAGCTTGTCCTCTGGCAAGCCTGCCATCAACATTAGAAGATTAACTCATAGTCAAATCTTCTTTCATCACCATATAGTTCCACCCCAATAAATTTAATAATTTAAAAAAAAAAGATTAGCTCATGAAGGATAAATTTCATAGAAATTTGTGCTATTTAAAAGTAACAAATAGCACTGTCTCTTTGAGCAGGTATTTTTGAGGATTTGGTTTTCATTCCCTCATATAGAAAGAAAAAAAATGTTATGTTTTCTCTGTCCAGTATTTTCTGGAATAAGTTTATGCTTATATCCGTTCTCTGGGAAACTACTTCCCACCATCAGCTGGGGCCCCAGAATAAACACATATGCAGCAGTGACACTGTGGCTAATGCATAGACCTGTAGTGATAGGTAGCTCAGCTGCCACAACCTGAAGCTGAATCCCCCAGGCAAGCCTCATCTAGATTAGCAGAACTGTTCCAACGGACTCATAGATTCATGAGAATAAATGATGGTTATTTTAAGATAATAAGTTTTGGAGCAGTTGATTATCTAAACTTCGTTTTGGCAGCAGTTGATTGACATGCTTCAGTAGGTCTCTAGTATAAAAATGTTGAGTAACAATAATAACATTAAAACCTCAAATCTTACAGTTTTATAAGAAAAGTAGTTTTTTTTCTTTCTGTTCTACAGAGTTTTGGATTGGCTGGGTGACTTCGCTTTAGGCTGCAGGTTGGTTTCAGGTCCCCTCTACCTGTCTCTCAATCTGGGAACAGAGAATTCTCTTTTCATGGCAGATGGAATGCCAAACACAAAAGCAATATAATACCCCCACATATAATGTTTGCTTTCTTGCTATTGATCAAGCAATTCATGTAGCAATTCCCAATGTTGGAGAGAGTGGCAGGAAGTCCCGTCTGCTCTAAAGATAAGAGGAAGGGGAAGGGGAAGGGGAGGGAAATAAAGAATTTCTAGACAAAGAACATGTATGAATGACCCACAGACATGGACAACAGTGTGGGGACTGACTGTGGGAGCAGGGGGTGGGATGGGCGGAGGACAAAGGGGGAAAAATTGAGACAACTATAATAGAATAACAATAAAATGATTTAAAAAGTATCTGCTGCATAATCTAATCTATCACATCATACATTACTTTTATCAGTCTCAGTATTCTGTGTTGAGTTTTCAGGTAAAAGCTGAGAAAAGTAGGAGGATAACCAAATCTGCAATCTCCATCTTGTTTTTCTCTCTCCCAGACTGGGTGGCCTTAAAGAGCTGATGTTCTTCATGGAAGTCTTGTGTTCAGATCGGGGCACCCTTGCCAAGAACCAGGTTCTAAGTGGGTTTTATCCTGATCATTATCAATAATGTGCTCTCCTTTAAGAATTGTATGAAAATTCTTCTAGTCTTAGAGAAACATTTCTTTCTATATAATTATAGATCTGATGTTAAGTATCACCATCTTTGTTTCCTGCTTTTCGCATTTCTGTAGCATGTAGCCTTTAATATTGAAATAAAACAACTTCATCCTAATCCCATATTTTAATTTTAGCATGCAACAGAATTTTGGAAGTGCATATTAAGGTGCTTGCTTGTCTGACATTGTTGAATTATAAGTTCCCTGAAGGTAGAGGGATATATTACTCATCTTAACCCCCAATATCTGGTTCACTCCTTGAACCTTTGTAAGTGCTCAAAATGCTGATGGGGACCCACTTATTAGAAAGAAGCACCAGGAATAGAAAGAGTATTTACTCTTGTCACACAGGCTCTCACCACTAAAAGTTAAAAAAAAAAAAAAAAAGCGACTACCATAGCTTGAACTCTTCTTGATGATCATCAAAGAGTAAAATTATCAATTTAAATCAAAGACCACATCTTGCCTTTGGAAATATTGTACAATTATTTTTAATATTATTAGATTATTTGATTATATGATACTCACTTGTTCATTTTTTCAATGCTCAACATAATTAATTCAACCCCATGATAAGATTTTCTTTTCTACATTACCTCTACATTCATCTTTTTATGCTAGCATTTACCTATAATCCCTCTTTCTTGGGAACTAGTGAATATTCAGGCCTTGTACATGACTTCACCTGACTTTCCTCTAGTTTTCCCTATTGAAATTACCTTTTTGTATTTAATCCACAGTTGTATATTATGTTCAATGTCATAGTCATTTGCCAATTGTTTTCAAAGACTGTCCCTTGCAAATCCATGATCTTTTAAGGACAATCTTGGTTCTTCCATCTATGCTAAATATTCTGAGGTCTTGGAGGACTTCTTTATGTTAGATTTCTTGTGTATCCTTTAAAAATAACTAGGAATTCTAATTCTTCCCTTTTTTAGAATCAATCTATAGTTACAATTGAATCTGTCATTCTGACTTTCTGGCCTAGTTTTAAGGTCCTCACTCTCTTCAATTATGATTTAATTAAACCTATTATATTCATTCTTCTATGTGGCTTCTTGTGTCTTAGTTTACCTTTGCATTACTATACTCATTTGTATTTTGGTACCACAAAGCTCTGATTAATTCTAATAACACATATTTACCTTAAACATATTCCCATATTTACTCTTTCTCTTTAATTTTTTACATCTTTAAATGAACCACTTTTAAGTATCTTAAAAAAAATAATAATAAAACTAAAATATGATTGACCTAATATTTTTTGTTTCTACTTACATAACATGTACACATGATTTTCTTTTCTTTATTTTCCCATTAGGCTTTAAAATAACTAAATTACTGCATAATTTTTCCCTCAGAGTCAGGCTACCACTTTTAGCATTCTTCTAATCATGAATCTCCCTGGTATAAAATAATCTCCTAAATGTAAAATATAGCGTATTTTGAGTGTCCCTCATCTTAACTCTCAGGAAAACATGACTTTGTTATATTATCTGGTTCTTTTACCTAAATCAATATATTTTCTCCTCTACTCTCTCTTCCTTTGCCTCTTGTGAAATGTGAACATTTCTTATAGTTTAGTCCTTTGCCTTCTCCTCATCTGTTTGCTTCTTCAGAAAACTTTTCTACTCCCATCAACATACACCTGCTTAATAATTTCAAAATACATACCTTTTTCTCTTTGTCTGTAGTATCAGATCTCAAACATACTGTCAACTCTACTACAAAGGAACCATCCTTTGATACTCAGATTTTTTCCGTATCTACCAATACTTTTTCCACAGATTAAACTAGGTCATTTAATTTGCTCATTTCCATTCAGTCCATTCATTCCTCTACTCATTAAGCCTCAAAGCTTCAGTTATAATAGGTGATGTTTATTGAGTCCCTGTTGTGTAAGACACTATAGGTATCCAGCTCTTACACAATTTGTCAAATTTCACTTATTTTTAATATGCTTTATTGATTATGCTGTTACAGTTGTCCCAATTTCTTTTCCCTTTGTTCCCCTCCACCCAGTAAGCCCCTTCCCTCCAGTTGTCCCCCACCTTAGCCCATGCCCATTGGTTGTGCATATAGTTCTTCTCAACATCTTCCAATCTACTCCTCTCCCTCCTACTATGCTTCTTAATTCCTGTACTATCGCCTACCCTTTCTCTCCTCTCCCCTCCCTGATGACCTCCCCCCATAATGTTCCCCATACCTATAATTCTTTTCACACTCTCGTTGCCTACTTAGTTTGCTTTCATTTGAGTTCCTTAGCTTCAGTTGTTGGTTGTTGTGATACAGTTTTCATTTTAATGTTCATAGTTTTGATCCTCTTTCTCCTAAACAAGTCCCGTTAACATTTTATATAGTAGTGGTTTGGATCTGATGAACTTCTTCAGTTTTACTTTGTCCTGGAAGCACTTTCTCTGCCCTTCTATTCTGAATGACACCTTCACTGGATAGAGTAATCATGGTTGTAGGTTTTTGCTTTTCATTACTTTGAATATTTCTTGCCAGTCCCTTCTTGCCTGCAGAGTCTTTTGAGAAATGAGCTGATGGTCTTATTGGGACCCCTTTGTACGTAATTCTCTTCTTCTCTCTTGTTGCTTTTAAGATTCTCTCTTTATCCTTAATTTTTGACATTTTGATTATGTGTCTTGGTGTGGTTGTCCCTGGGTCCAGTTTATTTGGAACTCTCTGTTCCAGGACCTGTAAGTCTATTTCTTTCCCCAAGTTAGGGAAATTCTGCTTCATTATTTGTTCACATAATTTTTCAGTTTCTAGTTCTTCTTCTTCACCTTCTGGCAACCCCATGATTCAGATGTTGGCCTGCTTATAGCTGTCCCATAGGTTTCTGAACCTCTTCTCATTTTCCTCACTTTTTGTTTCCTCTTTCTGCACTGGTTGACTGTTTGTTCCTGCTCTATATTCCAATTTGTTGATTTGATACCTGGTTTTCCTTCCCTCACCACTAGTTTCGTATGTGTTTTTATTCATTTCAGTAGGACTAGCCTTCATTCTTTCCCCATTTTGTTTAAGATCTGCTATTAGGTCTGTAAGCATTTTTATAACCAAAGCTCCAAACTGTGCCTGAGAAAGATTTCCTATCTGCTGCTTCGTTAGATTAGATATTTGCTGTCTGCTCAGCTGCATGATTGGGATCTCTATCAAGATCTGTGCCATCCTGACAGATTTGTGTTTGCCTTTGCTTCCTGGGTGGGGCTGTGACACCTCCTATGCTATAGGGGGCAGAGCCCTGTGCATTTGTTACTACCAGATGGCCCTTCTCACTACATTGTCATTTTTTGCATGAGGGTGGGAGTCCAAGGTGGATTCCTACCGTTCACTCTCCGCTGAGAGACTGAGAGCCTCCTCCTCCATCCCCATGCCCTCTGGCCCTCACAGTTCAAGGCAATGGGGGTCTGCCTTCCTTAGCATTGGAATTGTGAGCTGACAGGTTTGGTATGTAGCCAAGGGTGCTCCCCAGGTGCTTCTCGCCTCCCCTTAAATACAGGTGTCTGTGCTCACTGCCATCCCACCATTGCTGCCACAGCTGCTGCTCCCAGCACAGCTTGACCTCTATGCCCTGGCTTCGCCCCTCCTACCTGTCTGGACAAGCACCACTTCTTTATAACTTCATATGCTAGACTTCCATGTAGCTTTATTTTCTGGAACTTCTGGTTATTTCTGGTTTTGCAGTAGTTGTATTCCTTCTTAGTTATGAAGGGAGATAGATCATGTTAGTCTAGGCCTCCATCTTAGCTGGAAATTGTCCATATTTCACTTTTTTGAAGACCTACAGACTTTGCCTTATCTTTATGCCTCTCAAAATTTCCTACAGAAATATTTATATTTAGTTAAAACATATGTTCAGCCCTAAACCTTTATGAAAATATACTCAATTCTATATTTGCTCATCCTCCAGACTTCAGTGTTGCAATGTCTCAGAAATGAGTTCTGGAATTTCTTTTTTTCTGTCTCTGTTTGCTTCCTGAGTAATTTCATAGATGATGAAAACTCACAAGTTTATATTTCTAGCACCAGCCTCTTCCCTTAAATCTATCCACTTATATTCAAATTTATACTCAACATCTTTACTGGATATCTAATTACTGATTTAAAATTAACATATGAAAAACCAAATTTCTTATCTGTATATTTCTTAACTTCACCTAAATTTTGTTTCACAGGGAATCTATTTTCTTCTCAATAAGTGACAGTTCTACTCTTCCAGTTGTGCAGGCCTTAAAAATATTATAACTCCTCTTATGTCCGATAACTAATCCTATTAATTGTATGATCTAGAGTTCTCCACTTCTTACTACTTTTTCTGTGACCTTTCAATAAATTATCTCTCATTTAAATTGTGGCAAGAGCATTCTAAACAGGTTCTCTGTTTTTACTCTTGCTCTCCTATATTCAATTTTCCACCTATTAATTAAAACAACCCTACTAAAACTTCCTCCTCTGCTCAAATCATTGCAATGAGTTCATTCACCTGTCCTGCAATACCTACCCTATACTGACTTCTAGTTATCCCTAGAATGACAGTATCTCCTGTGATTTTCTCTCCTGTTCCTTTTGTCAAGATCAGGGGTTCTTAAACTATGGTGAAGGGGGTGATTTTGGCCTCCTCCTTTCCAGACAAGAACATTTAGCAACATCTGTAGACATTTGGGGTTTTCATAACTGGAGGTATGTTGATATGGGAGGGCATTGCTACTGGCTTCTAGTGGGGAAAGGCAAAGGATGCTATTAAATATCCTACAATGCACTGGACAACACCCCCACAACAACAGGTATGATAGATGTATGCTTTTACTTTATTCATATCTTTCTCAAGTACCACTTAAGAAAGTCCTACTATATAAACCATACTGTCTGTCCTCTAAGTAACTTCTATCATAAAACTACTCTCTTTTCTTGATTGTTTTGATATGTACATAATATATTATATATTACTTGTATATTTGGGTTTTGTCTGTTTCTGTCCTCTAAAATATGAGTTATATTACAGTGAGGTTTTGATCACTACAATACCCCTTATTCTTAGAAACTAGATCAGTGTCTGAAATATTTCAGGCACTAATAATATACTGAATTAATGAATAAAGGACTGAATGAATAAATTGTTTATCCTAATTCAACTTTTCCTATTCTATTGATTTCCTTTTATCTACAATTTAACTCCCCAAATTTTAAAGACTTTTTCCTTCATACTTTCTTTTACAGAGCTGAGTACTTGCACCTGTTATTTAGAATTTGAAAATGATGCCTTTTCTGTTTTCACATAAAAATGTCAGAGTTTGTGTTTGTAACTCTAATTACTTAGCATGAAATTCCCACCACATACCACATCAAGTCTATTAGTAAAATTTATATAGATTATTAAATACAGTTCCTGTATTTGGTACTATTTTCCTGGTTGACTAACCATAGATTTTATGGCAGCATATACATTTTAAATAAGACTGTAACAATCTTTTCTAAAAAGTCACAAGCTATGACAATCTTGGCTATAAATACTCAATTCAAATTACCAAAAATATCCTCTTAATATTAAAAAAAATGGTTCAGACTCATTTCTTAAAGAGTTAGTTAAATTACATGGGCCATGAAAAGAATTTACTCTCTTTCTTCAGACATATTTTTAATATTATAAAACTTAGGAATATAGAGTTCCATATTAATTTATTAATGAACAGATGTTACATTAATAAGTTTAATAGAAATTAAATAGACATATTAATCATTAACTTGAGATTAAATATAATTCTCTAATCTTGGAAAATGTAGGACCTAAAGGGGAAAAATAGTTTAGTTTTATGTACTTGATAGGAACAAATTTTATTCTGTAATGAATTGGATAACAAAGTCAGAGATCATTTCCTTTTTTTATTCTGCTTACACATATCTGTTTGCGAATGTATGTGTATATGTATGTATACATACAGGTATACATATATTTATTAATATAAATGTTCTTTACCAGTCTATTACTTATAATTTCATTTGTATTTTTACAGTATATTTTGAAGAGCAGAATATTTTTATTTTGATAAAGTCCAATTTATCTTCTTTTTTTTTCTCTTATGCTTTGTGCTTTTTTGTGTCCTATTAAGATATATTTGACTAAACCATGGCCATGAAGGTTTTTTTTTCTTCTGTGTTTTCTTCTAGAACTCTTATCATTTTAGCCTATTATTTACTTGGAGTTCATTCCTCATAGTGTGATGAAATTATAGGTATTGATTCCCCCCCTCACTTATAAAATTTAAGTTATCTCTGTTTGAAATATCTTGAAAATTGGGTTAAAAAATCAGTTGACCATATTCGTGTGTCTGATTTTATATTCTCTATACTGTTTACGTAATTAATGTATCATGTATCTAATCTCACACTACAGCACACCACTACACATTTACTAACTTTATAGTAAAACTCAAAATTAGTTAACGTAAGCCCTGAAACTGTGTTTTCTTATACAAATTTCAGAATTAGTCAGTTTCTACAAATACTTTAAAACTTTTGATAGGAATTGATTTACTTATGCATATCAATTTAGGGTGAATTGATGTTTTCACAATATATTACCTCCCAATTCATAAGCATAATAAATATTTTAATTTTTTTAATTCTTTATTAATTTCTCTTAATGACATTTTATGTTTTAAATGGATAATTTTTGCACATATTTTGTTATGTATTACTCAGTTTTAATTTTATGTCATTGTAAATTATACAATTTTATTGTAATTTTTGATAGCTTATTGTAATTATATAGAAATAAAATTAATTTCTTTATTAATCTAAAATTCTGCAAACTTGTTTAATTGCTTCATTAGTTATAATTACATTTTAAATTTCTTAGAATTTCTAAATACAAATTTCTAAAATCTTCTTTCCTTCCAATCATTTTTTTATATTACTTTTCTTATTGTTAATGTGCTGGGTAGCCCCTCATATTCAATGCTGAATAAAAACTCTTCTAGCCTTGATTTGGTCTTAGAGAGAAATAATTTAGTGTTTTATCATTAAGTATGTTAGATGCCTTTTGAGAAATTTTAATTCTTTTCTAATTTTGCTGTACGTTTTGATCATGTATTAGTGCATTTTGTGAAATGCCTTTTTATTTATTAAGTTGGTTTTGATGTTTTCTCCTTTATCTTGTTAATATAGTAAATTACAGTGATCTACTCCGTAATGTTAAATGAACTTTGAATTCCTCAGTAAAACCACTTGATCAAAATTGATTGTCACAATTTTATTTTGTTTAATTAGATTTGAAAATATTTTGTTGAGGTTTTTTGTTTCTTGCAGTATCTCTTTGTCTCATCAGGGTCTGCTGGCTTCCTAAAATGACTTACCAAACACTCCCTCTTATTTATTTATTTATTTATTTATTTATTTATTTATTGGTTTCTGTTGGATTCCTATTATTTCTTCATTAAAAGTTTGATGGAATTAAAAAACTCAAAAACATTCAAACTCATGGAGAACGAATAACATGCTATTAAATAATAAATGGGTTAACAATGACATCAAGGAAGAAGTCAAAAAGTTTCTGGAAACTAATGATAATGAACACACAACAACCCAAAACCTATGCGATACAGTGAAAGCAGTCCTGAGAGGAAAGTTCATAGCAATATAGGCCTACTACCTAAAAAGCTAGAACAACCTCTAGTAAAAAATTTAACCCTACAGCTACAAGAACTAGAGGAAGAACAACAAGCAAAGCCCAGAGCGAGTAGAAGGAAGGAAATCATCAAGATCAGAGCACAATTAAATGACATAGAGACTAAACTAACAATTCAAAAGATCGACAAAAGTAGGAGCTGATTCTTTGAAAAGATAAACAAAATTGACAAGCCCTTAACCAGGCTCATCAAGAAAAAAAGAGAGAGGACCCAAATAAATAAAATCAGAAACAAAAGAGGAGAAATCATAACCGATACCACAGAAATACAAAAGATTTTAAAAAATTATTACAAACAATTTTATGGCAAGAAATTTGACAACCTAGAGGAAATGGACAAATTCCTGGAAACACATAATCTTCCAAAACTGAATCAAGAAGAAGCAGAAAGCCTGACTAGACCAATAGCAGCTAGTGAAATTGAAGCAGTAATCAAAAAACTCACGATACACAAAAGCCCTGGACCGGATGGCTTCACAAGTGAATTCTACAAAACATTTAGGAAAGAACTAACTCCCATCCTCCTCAGACTATTCCTAAAGATCCAAGAAGAGGAAAGACTCCCAAACTCGTTATATGAAGCCAGTATAACCCTAATTCCAAAACCAGGTCAAGACACAACAAAGAATGAAAACTACAGGCCAATATCGCTGATTAACATAGATGCTAAAGTCCTCAACAAAATATTGGCAGACAAGATCCAGCAACACATTAGAAAGATCATAAACCACAATCAAGTGAGATTCATCCCAGGGATGCAAGGATGGTTTAATATTTGCAAGTCAATAAACATAATACACCACATAAACTAAGTGAAAGACAAAAACCACATAGTCATATTGATAGATGCAGAAAAAGCATTTAATAAAGTACAACACCTATTTATGATGAAAACTCTCAGCAAAATGGGAATAGAGGGGGCATACCTCAACATAATAAAGACCATATATGAGAAACCTGAAGCCAACATTATATTCAACGGGCAAAAACTGAGAGCATTCCCCCTGAGGTCAGGAACAAGACAAGGATGTCCACTCTCTCCACTCCTATTCAACATAGTCTTGGAAGTTCTAGCCACAGCAATCAGACAAGAAAGAGAAAAAGAAGGCATCCAAATTGGAAAAGAAGAAGTAAAACTGTCATTATTTGTGGATGACATGATAGTGTACATAGAAAACCCTATAGATGCCACAAAAAAACTACTCGACCTAATAAATGAATTTTGCAAAATAGCAGGGTACAAAGTCAATATTCAGAAATCAAAGGCATTTCTGTACACCAACAATAAAATCTCAGAGATAGAAACTAAAAGAAAAATCCCATTTACCATAGCAACAAGAAAAATAAAGTAACTAGGAATAAACTTAACCAAGAAGGTAAAAGACCTGTACTCAGAAAACCACATAACACTGAAGAAAGAAATTAAGGAAGATACAAATAAATGGAAGCATATACCATGTTCATGGATGGAAAGAATCAACGTCATTATAATATCCATACTACCCAAAGCAATTTATAGATTCAATGCAATCTCTATTAAAATACCAATGACATTTTTCACAGACCTAGAACAAATACTTCGAAAATTTATATGGAACCAAAAAAGAGCCTGAATAGCCACAGCAATTTTGAGGAAGAAGAACACAGTAGGAGGAATCACAATACCTGATATAAAACTATACTACAAGGCCACGGTAATCAAAACAGTCTGGTACTGGCATAAGAACAGACATATAGATCAATGGAACAGAATAGAGAACCCAGAAATAAACCCAGGTCTATATGGTCAACTAATATTTGACAAAGGAAGAAGAAACATTAAATGGAGTAAAAAGAGCCTCTTCAACAAATGGTGCTGGGAGAACTGGACAGGGACATGCAAAATGATGAAACTAGACCACCAACTTACACCATACACCAGAATAAACTCAAGATGGATCAAAGACTTAAATGTAAGCCGTGGCACCATAAAAGTTCTAGAGGAAAAAATAGGCAGGAGAATTTCAGATATCTTACATAGCAACATTTTTGCTGATATATCTCCTAAGGCAAGGGAAATTAAGGAAAGGATAAACAAATGGGACTACATCAAACTAAAGAGCTTGTGCTCAGCAAAAGAAAACATCAGCAAGACGAAAAGGGAACCAATCGTATGGGAGAATATATTTGCCAATGATACCTCAGACAAGGGATTGATCTCCAAAATATATAAAGAACTTATACCACTCAACACCAAGAACAGACAACCCAATTAAAAAATGGGCAAAGGACCTGATCAAACACTTCTCCAAAGAGGACATACAGAGGGTCCATAGACATATGAAAGAATGCTCAACATCACTAGCCAACAGAGAGATGCAAATAAAAACCATAATGAGATACCACCTCACACCAGAAGGATTGGCCATCATCAACAAACTAACAAACAACTTGTGCTGGAGAGGATGCGGAGAAATGGGAACCCTGGTGCACTGCTGGTGGGAATGCAGAATGGTGCAGCCACTATGGAAAACAGTTTGGAATTTTCTCAAAAAACTAAAAATGGAACTGTCTTTTGAACCAGCAATTCCATTACTAGAATTATATCTGAAAAATTCTGAAACACCAATTCAGAAGAACCTATGCATCCCTATGTTCATAGCATTGCTATTTACAATAGCCAAGTGCTGGAAACAACCTAAGTGCCCATCTGTAGATGAGTGGATCAAAAAACTGTGGTACATTTACACAATGGAGTACTATGTAGCAGAAAGAAAGGAGGAAGTTCTACCATTTGCAACAACATGGATGGAACTAGAGAGAATTATGCTTAGTGAAATAAGCCAGGCAACAAAAGAAAAATACCTTATGCTATCACCGATTACAGGAAAGTAATGAACAACACACACAAATGAACAAAATTGAACCAGAGGTATGTAAACAAGGAATAAACTAACAGTAACACAGGGGGAGGTGGGAGGGAGAGAAGGGGTAAGAAGGGAAAGCGTCTAGTCTAAGAATATGTATAAATGACCCATGGACATGGACAACCGTGTGGGGACTAAATGTGGGAGAAGGGGGTGGCAGGGTGCAGGGAAGCACAAGGGGAAAAAAAGTGGGAAAAAAAAAGTTTGATGGAATTTTTCAAACAGTGAGTCATCTTTCCTCGAGTTCTCTTGTGGAGAAGAGTTTAATAAGAAAACTTATTTCCATATTTGATACACATATATTTATATTTTCAGTCTGTTTTTTGTCAATTTGAGTAATTTGAGCCATTCAGGGTGTTTGTCCATTTTATATAACTAGTCAAATTTATAGCTACAAAACACTTTAGAATATTACTTTAAAGTATTTTCTGTCCACATATTTTCAGTGATGACCTCTGACACTGGCTATTTGTATATTCTCTCGTAGTTTTTGATCAGAATAATTGGAGATATACCAATTTTATTGATCTTTTGAAGCATCAGCTTTTTGTCCCCTTTGGTTTTTATCTGATGCTTTTACTACATTTTTTTATTTCTGCCTCTGTTTTTATTCATACTATTTCTTTAGAATTCTTTTTTTAAACTCTTTTGTTTCAAGATTTTATTAATTTATTTTTAAAGAGAAGGAAAAGAAGAAAGAGAGGAAGAGAAACAATGATGTGCAAAAGAAACATAGATTGGTTGCCTCTCGCATGCCCCCAACTGGGGACCTTGTCCGCAACCACTCTTCTGTTCACAGGCCGGAGCTCATTTCACTCAGTCACACAAGCCAGGGCTAAACTTCTTAAGATAAACAACTTATATTACTAATTTTATATCTTCCTTTCTAGTATAAGAATATAAAGCTATAAGTTCCCTAAAAGCACTGTATTAACAGACATAATACATTTTCATATATTCCATTCAATATATTTTCTTAATTCTTTTGTAAAAATATTCTTTGACTTTTGGGTTTTTAATGTATGTTTATTTAATTTTTGAACAGTTTGGAAATTAATAATTTTGATTTACATTTTTTCATAGAACATAGACTCTATGAGTTAAAATATTTTAAATTTTGAGAATTATATCATGATTGTTCCATATGCTATTAAGAAGAATGTATATTCTATTGTTGAGTCAAGTTCATTACAAATATTAATTATGTCCTTGTGTTTGATACAGTTGTACAAGTCTTCTCTATTCTTACTGAATTTTTGTGTACTTATTCCATCAATAACTTAGAAAGGAGTGTTAAAATATCCAATGATAGTAGTGGTTTTATCTATTATTTTTCCTTCAATTTTATCATGGTTCTTAAGTGTTTTGAAGATCTGTTATTAGAGGCTTAATAATTTAGGATTGTTATGTCTTTTTAATATATTAACCCTTTTATCATTATGATGTATTACTTATGTATAGTAGAATTTCTTATCTTCAAATCAATTTGGTGTTATAGTAATATAGCCAACTTAACTTTCTCGTAATTATTGTTTACTTGGTATATCTTTTTTTGCTTTGTTTTTCTTTAAATTTTCACTATGAAAAAATTTAAGGTTATAGGAAAATTGCAACTATAGTACAAAAAATCTAATATGTCATTCAACAACTTTATTATTGACATTTTATATAGCCTGAGGATAATTACCAAAACAATAAATTTATATTGTTACAATATTATTAACTAAACTAAAGAATTTATTTGGATTACACCAGTTTTTTGTTTTTTTTTACTATATTTTTTCTGTTTCCAATCCCATTCAGGATTCCACATTGCTTTCAGTTGTAAAGCCTCCTTAGACTTCTCCACTTTGGGGTTGCTCCTCAGTCTTTCTTTGCTAATGATAGCTGTTGCATTATGAAATAGTTCTGATCAATTATTTTATAAAATGTACTTCTTTTTGGTTTGTCCAAATCTTTTTTCCTTATGGTTATATTGATATTATTCATTTAAAAAATTTTATTGATTGATTTTAGAGAGAGAAGACAGAGAGAAACATTGATTTGTTGTTCCATTTATTTATGCATTCATTGGTTGATTCTTGTATGTGCCCTGACCAGGAATCAGACCTGCAACCTTGGTGTATGGGAAAGATACTCTCCACAACTGAGTTAACCAGCCAAGGCCCAATGTTATTTATTTTTGACTAAAATACCACAGAAGTGATGTATTTTTCACAGGGCATCATATTAGTATGTATTTTATAATCTTATGTCTTAATAATACTGGTGATGTTAACCTTATTCACTTGGTTAAATTGATGTCTGCTATGCTTCTCCACTAAAAGTGGTTATTTTCCCCTTTATGATCAATGAATATCTTCTGGGAGATACTTTGCAAATACCTGTTTCTCTACAAGCTTTAACTGACTAGTTTTACCTTGGTAGATGTTACCTCCAACAATTGTTACTGCGGTGTTCTCATGGTCATTCTAATGGTCATTGTTTTAAAGTCTCACCCATGGACATTTTTCCATTGCTTTTAGAGAAAGAGGAATGGAGAGATAGAGATAAAAACATTGATGTGAGAGAGAAACATCAATAAGTTGCCTCCCGTATGCACCTCAGCAAGGGATCAAACCCACAATGTAGGTAGGTGCTCTGAATGGGGAAAGAAATTGTGGTCTTTTAGTTTATGGGACACTGCTCCAGCCAACTTAGCCATTCTGGCCAGAGTGAAGCTATTTTTGAGGAAAGATTTTAGATTCCCAAATATGGGATATTGAACACCACCCCCAAATCTTATAGTTTCTGACTGGAAGTAAGAAAATATTTCATGGTAATTTTTATCTCCATCTTCAGTGGACTGAATTTTGTTTTCCTGCAAATTAATATGCTGAAGCTTTATCCTTCACTGTGATCATATTTGGTGATGGGGCCTTTGAGAGAGGTAAGTAAGTTCAGGTGGGATGATGGAATTAGTTTGACATAGTCCCATTTGTTTATTTTATTTTATTTTATGTTATTTTATTTTTTTGCCCTTGTCTGCAGAAACATATCTAAGTAGGTATGGATAAGACCCACTACTGCCTATGTTGTCTTCTAGGATTTTTATGGTTTTAGGTATTACATTTATACCTTTAATCTATTATGAGTTTATTTTTGTATATGATTTAAGAAAATAATTCAGTTTTATATTATTGCATGTATATGTTCAATTTTCCCAATGTCATTTATTGATGAGACTGTCTTTACCACATAATATAATTTTGCCCTCTTTTTTTTTATAATTAATCAACCATATAAGCAAGCCTTTATTTCTGAGCTCTCTATTCTATTTCATTGAGCTATGTGTTTGTTTTGTACCAGTATCATACTGTCTTGATTATTGTAGTTTGTAGTATAGTTTGAAATCAGGGAGCATGACACCAATAACTCCTACTTTGTATTTCTCACAGATTTTTTTGGCTACTAGGTTTTGTTGTTGTTGTTTTGGCGCCATGTCAATTATAAGACTAGTTATTCTATTTCTGAGAAGGATTCCATGTTCTTTTAGTAGGGATTTCATTGAATTTGTATATTGCTTTGGGTGGTAAGGACATTTTAACAACATTAATTTTTCCAGTCCATAAGCATTTATATCCTTTCATTTTTTGCGGTCATCTTCAATTTCTGTTTTCAGTGTCTTATAGTATTTTCTCATCTGATTGCTATGGCTACAGCTTCTAATACTGTGTTGAATAAAAGTGATGAGAGTCTACATCTTTGTATTGTCCCAGGTCTTATAGGAAAAGCATTCAGCTTTTCACCACTAAATATAATATTAACTCTGGGTTTTTTATATACAGCCTTAATTATGTTCCCTATATCTTTACTTTATTGAGAGCTTTTATCATAAAGCTATGTTTAATTTTGTCAGAAACTTTTCTGCATGTATTGAGATAATCATATGCTTTTTATCCTTAATTTTGTTGACATGTTGTATCACATTGATAATTTTGCAGATATTGAATCATCCTTGCATACGCCTTGGATAAATGCCACTTGATAGTGTATATTTTTAAAAAATATATTATTGAATGTAATACATTTCTTTATTGTTCAACTCAGTAAACACAAAAAGTAGCTACAAAATTTCTAGCAATGTAACTGTGCTAATTAGCTTTTTTCTTGCTTCCTTAGGATGCATTGACAATTATATATATACATCCTTATATACATACCTATAAATATATTTTATTTTTTCTTAGTGTATAGAAAGGCAGCATATTTCCACTGCCTAATCTTTCCACTGTTATTTTTTTGCATGCTTTATTGCACTGTCTAGTATTTCTGTATAATTTAGCATAGGAGTCATATGAGAGGGTACCATTGTCTTCCCATTTTTAGGGGGATTTTAGTTAATTTGTTTGTCTGCTTATTATTTTTATACATTCCTTTTTAAGAACAAACATTTTTAAAAATTCCTAAATTGTTGTCTCTTTTTATTATGAATGGTTGTTTATTTCTGTCAAATATTTTTTCTTTATGAAGAATGTTGTATGGAGTTTCTTGGTTCCTTCTTTTGTCTGTTAGTATAGTGAATCACATTGATATTCAAGTGTGTAATGAGCCTTCTATGCCTGATGCAAACTACACTTGATAGTATTATCCTTTTTACATATTGCTGGAATCAATTTTCTATATATATATTTAAATTTTTGTGTTGATATTCATGAAGATATTGGCCTATAAATTTGTTCCTTGTAATGTCTTTGTCTTGATTTTGGGTTAGAATAATGCTAGGCCCCAATAAATGAATTGGGAAGCATTCCATTTTCTTTTTTATTTTAGAAGAGATTATGTTGATTTGGAATTATTCTTTTTAAAATGTTTGGTAAACATTGATAGTGGAACTATTTGTGAATGGAATTTTTATTTTTGGAAGCTTTTAAAAACATATGTTAAATTTCTCTAATAAATAAGATTATCCATTTAATTTATTTGTGCTTTGTGAGTTCAGTTTGTTTCTCTCAAGGAATTAGTCAAATACATCTAAAATATTACATTTGTGAACATAGACTTTTTTCTTTTACTGGGTGTGGTGGTTTTATTCTTTTTTTGGTAATATTGTTTATTATATTTTTAATATCTGTGGAATCAGTGATGATGTTTTATCTTTCATTCCAGAAATTGACAATTTCTTTAATCTTTCGTTTGTGCTTGGTCAGCCAGGTTGGAAATTTATCGATTGTGTTTATCTTTACAAAGAACGAACTTTTGTTTCCTTGATTTTATCTATTGGTTTTTAAATTTTATTGACTTCTCTGATATTTATAACTTTTTTCCTTCTTCTGGCTTTGGATTTAGTTCAGTTTATTTTTCTAGTTGCTTGAACTACTGATTTTGTATATTCTTTTTAAATATAAGTATTATTTTCAACATTTTTAAATAAATATTGCTTTAGTTGCACACTATATACTTTGTATGTTATGATTTTTATTTAATTTAAAATATTTAAACTTTTCCTTGAAGTTTCTTTCTTGAAATATAGGCCATATTTCAGAAAATATTTAACAGAGCAGGCCTGAGAGTACCATCTTTAGAAAGGCCTGCTTACAATATTTAACTTAACTGTTGTCTGGGAACTTGGGTTTTAGGAGGGTTGTTACCTTTTCCTAACTGATAAAAATGACTCTTCATGCCTAACCTGTTTATATAAGTAATGCAGTTTATGCTGAATACTTGTTTTCCTTTTGGGAGTCTGGAATTTGGGCACATGTTAGGCAGAGCATGCCAATGTGACCAGCCTCCCAAAAACATTGGGCCCTAATACTCTGATGAGCTTCCCTGGTAAATATTATACTCATGTTACAATTTGATGCTAGAAGAATTTAATACAACTTGTGTCTCTACTGAGAATTAATTTTTGAAAGCTTTTGCCTAGTTTATGTAGACTTTGCCACATGCTTGTTTACCCTTAATTGATTTCCATTTTTATTGTTTTACTGTAATAAATCTTAAGTATATTTATATGCTGGTAGATATACTATATATTTTTTACATTTTTAATTTTAAAAATTTAATTAATTTTTCTCAGTTGAAATTTTTTTATCAAACACTCTCCCTCTTGGTTGGCTTTCTGGATTATCCTAGGATGCATAGAAGAATTAGTACATAGGACAATGACACCTCAGTCTCCTTCAAAGTAAGCACCTTGGGACCTCACATAGTTCTCCCACTCACCATCAGCTGCCCCATCTTATTTTCCTGAGTCTCATAAGTAGTCTGAAATTTCCCTTCTTACAAAGGTGATTTTAGTTTTGGGAAAAGCTGGAAGTTGCAGGGCACCAAATAGGGGCTGTGAGGGGCTGAGTCACCTGGGGGATTTGATGTTTCACCAAAAATTTCTGCAAAAGACATGATGCATGAGCAAGCATATTGTTGTGATGAAGCTGCCAATCGCCAGTTGCTCATAGTTGCAGCCTTCTGAATCATCTGAATGTTCAAGCTTAACATAAAATATGATGCAGATTCATTGCTCTGTGTGATGACAACATAGTACACATACTCATTCAACAGCATTTACCATCCCCACTGACTAGTACAGTGAAGTCATCATTGTTCACATATGCATTCCAGTCCACTCTCCTTGGCTGCCAGGTTACATTGATGTCATGCAAACCATTCTCATTATATTAACAATGGTTGGACTTTTTCTCTAATGGTGAATATTCCATGTGTACTTGTGAAAACATGTATTCTGCTGTTGTTGGATTAAATGTTTTATAAATGTCAAGTAAGTTAGTTGGTTGATTATATTGTAAAGGTCATCTATATCATTGTTGTATCATTGCAGAGATAAGTGTTAATGTGTCTACTACAATTGCAAATTTGTCTATTTCTTATTTCAGATCTATCAGTTTTGCTTCATGGAAAGATATTTATTCTTGACAACATTTCTTTTTTTTAAATCTAGATTTCTAATATTAAGTAGCTACTCTAGTTTTCTTTGGGATCGTTCATACACATCTTTTTAAATCATTTTACTTTTACTTTTAATGTGTTATATTTATATAAATATATTAAAATGTATACAATATTGATATTTAAAGTGTGTTTCTCATAAATAGCATATATTGGAATTTTACTTTTTCATCTAATCTATTTGTATCATTAAATCGGTACTTTTAGATTATTTAAATTTAATATGATTATTAAAATAATTGTATCAAAGTATGTTAACTTGCCAGTTTTCCTACATTATCCATTTGTTCTTTGTTTACTTTTTTCCTCTTTTCTTAGTTTAATTGAACACTTATTATGATTTCATTTTATCTCTACTATTGACATTATTTTAACTTCTTCCTGAAAATGCTTAATGGTTTTCTTAGAGCTAAAATACACATTTTAATTATTTTTATTTTTTTTATTTTTGAGTGTTTATTTATTAGCACAGGGTTCTATAAGATCAAGACCATTTCCTCTGCACCCTCCTTCCAGAATCAGAATCTACCTTTAAGTAATATTATACCAATGTGCTATGCACAAAAAAATACAATTATACTTTTGTGTTAATCAATTGTTAGACAATTAAGGATTAAGAATAAATAAAGTTTATTTTACCTTTATTTAGTTCAATTCCCTTGGTCCACACACCTCAGAAAGACAATTTTTTGTAAATATTGAACTATCCTTTTTTTTCACCCTTTGTCTCTGATCCAGAAGTCTCACATTCTCTTCTAGAATATCCATGAAGTCTTGGTAGATAAACATGTAAATTTCAACTAAGGATAAATTCAAGACTTTAATAATTTATGCAATATTTCTTCACAGCTTTCTTTTCACCAATAATCTGCTTCCCAAATTCCAGCTGTGTCATCCCCCCTGAACATTGGTTCCTGTCTCCTCACCTCAGTCAGCCCACGGTTCTCTACCTTGTCTTTCCCTGTCTGCATTGTAGTCCAGAAAGTGCCTATAGCAAGGAAGCTAGAGAGATTGGAGAGCCGATTGTGTACTTTCCATTTCTCAGGGCTCATCGTCCTGTACTGCCTTCTCGTCAGGTTTAAAAATTATTGTTTTATTTTATTTAATACAATTTTCTGTTTTTTGGTTGTTTTGTTTTTTAATGCAAAGACACATCTGGTATCAGCTAATCCTTCATGGCTGGTTATAGTTTTTACAGTTTTGGTTTTAAAATTTTAATTAAATTCATTTTATTTAGTTTAAATTAGTTTTTATATGATTAATTTTTTCTTTTGCCTTGTTGGCTTTCTTGATTATCCTAAGAAATTTAAAAAAGTGTTCCTTGAATATCTTACCTTAAAAAAATAATTACCATTACCATTCCATGGCATTACTAGAACATTCTAACTTTATCTCCCCTTACCTGTATTGACACTTACATTATTTTATCTGGCATATGTTATAAACCTTTGAAGATACTACAATTAATTTTTTGTATAGTTAGTATTTATTCATATTTATCTACCTATTTGCTTTTGTTGGTGGTCTTTATTATTTCTTGCATGTCATATACAGAGTGGGAAATTGGGGTAAAAAAAGGAATGGAATGAAGAAAGAAATGAAATTACATCGTGATTTTACTCAAAAGAACATGTTTTGCCAGAAACATACATGCGATATGAAGAGTTTTGTGAAATATTTGTTTTTGAAATTAGAGATACATTAAGGAATCTGAAGTTAACTATAACACCAGTGATTTGGGTTTACTATAAATGTTTACACTATGAAATCAGTCCTATAATTTACTTAAATGTATAGAAGGGCTATCAAAAAGCATAGCTTCACTTTTCCAGAATTTGCTTACAATTATCTCGTTAGAAGCAACAGGTTAGGCTTGATCACCTCTCAATGAGATTGCAGGGTCCAAGAATATGTCCGTTATGTAAGGAAACTCGTCCTCAGGCTGTGGTACTAAAATTGCTCTGTTAGCAATTTTATTTCACATTGATAAACAGTAGAAAAACATGGCAAAATTCATCAACAGAGTTACATCAACACTGTAGTTAGAAGTACAAGTAGAAAAAATAATCGTATTCACTGCTTGCCATCATAATCTTTAATTAAGATTCTTGGCAGCAAATTAATTCCTGACAACAGATATGGTAATAATTGTGCCAATCCTAAACAGTTTTATAACCGGATACCTTAATATAATACCTGATAATTTTATATGCATTACACACATTACACATGTAATTACCCAAAACTATTTTGATTATATCTTCTACTTAATTTATTCCTTAAAAAAAATAGAATTTAAAACCCAGTTTGTACTGGAGAGGCTCTAGATGAGCAGATAATTTTATATTTCAAGTGTTGAAGTTGCCGAAGACTCTATTGTATACATTTTCATTACAAAGAAAGGAAAAAAGGGTATCTTCTGCATTTTAAAGATTTTTTTAGCACAAAATAAAAAATGCACCAAAACAAGACATAAAAAATCTTTTTCACTATTTAAAAAATATTTTAATAGGTATTATTGTCTTTAACAAAAGGATTTCAAAACAATAATGAAATAATTAGGGGCATTTTAAGTACTCCCAGTATGCCCATTTTTCTTTTCAAAGAGAATAAACTCATTTGCTACAGACAAAAATGACCAATTTAATAATTAACAAAATTTCCCCAGTGTATAAATTAATCTTCAGAAGTCAGTCAGGTCTTTGGAAATAGCATAAACTCTTTCAGGTCGCCTGAGATCTCTTTTTATAAATTATTGTTGTATTATTAAAGAGAGCCTTGCAGAGCCAAAGAATTATTTATTTCTCAACATTGCAATGTTACTTCTGAGAATATACACATTGACTAGTGGAATAAGACTGACAGTAAGTGATATCTTGTGCTCTAATTTCCACGCTGTATCCCAGCTTTAACAGTTATACTTTAGTATCCTTTCTAGAATTGTCTTCATGCTCTATTGTGATTTTCTTAGGTTTTTTTAAAAATTACATTAAAATGTTTATTTTGATGAATGCTTAAGATACTTGAAAAGGAAACCCAGAAATAGATGAGAAAATTAAGATTACTTCAGTTGTATTTAATACTTGGCCTTCTTTGTCACATAACCCCAGTAGTTAAGTGTATTTGGCCTTCATATGATAAGCCAAAAAGTACTCTACAATGCTTAGCTTCTACTAATATTTTAAACAAAATCCACTCATTATTTGAATATCTCAGAACAAGAAAAGTATAATCTTAAAATAATATTTTATTTCTGAGTTGGCCAGATACTTCAACAGCTATAAGCACTTGCCTATAAACCAGTTAATTTTCAACAATGTACACATATGAAGCAAGGACTACTTTGTTGAATTTCTGTAGCTAAGTGTAAGACAAATATATTATCATTGTCTTTTGGATTATTATGCCTTCAGTGTTTAAATAATGGAGGTACACAAGCAATATTAAGTAAGTCAAATAAAGAAATTGAGTTTCTAACTCTGATTGAATATTAAAATAATAAATTATGTATTGAGGCAAAAAGCCCATTTTTATTCCTTTGATTTATCACTCCCACTCTTAGAAGCAGAATATTGTCCTAGAAATATTTTCTTAAGTATTATCTTCCAAATGTTCAAGCAAACTATTAGTTGTGAATCTTAGCAGAAACTTAATTATATTTTCATAGTAATTATTTGGATAAAATGCAGACTAATTGGACAGAATTTGTGGAAGTGAGATTTGTGAGATTGTATGAAATTTGGACAAATTTTGAATGTATAGTTAATTACATGTGTACATTTTTGTATTACATGAATCTCTAGTCTCCACACTGAATTTCTTTATCTTCTTGTACCACTTCTTCCCAAACATAACAATTTGGCTCAGTGCTTGAGTCCTATTACTATGATGGCCATTAGTTGTGTCTGATTTGCAAAAGTTTTTGATCATTTCCAGTTCTATAAAAAATAGTGCTGACAGTGCATCATGTCAAAACTTTCCCTCTGTTATTAACGTGTCCTGCCAGATGTCCGCAATAATGTTGTGACTACAAAATGCTCTGTTTTCTAATTCAAGAGTGGAAGATTATTAACCCTTTGTGTGTTAACCAGAGAAAATGATATTATGTTGGTCAAAAAGTCCATATGTTTTTTTTTCTGTAAAATAAAAGACAAATTTTAATTTTCACCAATAACTTTGTTGATTTAGATAGTTTGAGTATGTTGGCTATTTCTTACATGGTATAATGTTGAATGTTCCCAATTAATGTGTCAACTTGATTGCTATCAACTTCAACTGGTCTACCTGACCATGGAGCATTGTCCAACAAAAAATCTCCAGCATGAAACCTAGCAAACCACTTTTGATACGTTCGATCAGTCACAGCACCTTCTCCATTCACTGCACAAATATTTTTTATTCTTTTGCATTTCAGTTGCATTTTTACCTTTCCTAAAATAATAAAGCATAATATGCCAAGAGTGTTGCTTATTTTCTTCATCTTTAATATTAGAAGGCTCCACTAAAATTTACCATTTGATAAGTATTTTTAAATATATTTTATTGATTATGTTGTTACAGTAGTTCCAATTTTTTTGCCTTTGCTCCCCTCCACCCAATACCCACCTTCCCTCCAGCAGTCCCACCCCTTAGTTCATGTCCATGGGTCATGCATATAAGTTCTTTGGCTTCATCCTTTCCTAACTTATTCTCAACTTTCCCCTGTCTATTTTGTACCAACCAATTATGCTTCTTAATCCCTGCACCAAATCCCCGTTTCTCTCCTTCCCCCTCCCAGCTGATAACCCTCCAAATCAGCGGTTCTCAACCTGTGGGTCGCGACCCCTTTGTGGGTCAAACCAACTTTTCACAGGGGTCGCCTAAGACCATCGGAAAACACATATATAATTACATCTTGTTTTTGTGATTAATCACTATGCTTTGATTATGTTCAATTTGTAACAATGAAAATACATCCTGCATATCAGATATTTACATTACAATTCATCACAGTAGCAAAATTACAGTTATGAAGTAGCAACGAAAATAATTTTATGGTTGGGGGTCACCACAACATGAGGAACTGTATTAAAGGGTCATGGCATTAGGAAGGTTGAGAACTACTGCTACAAATAATTCCCATACCTATGATTCTGTTCCTATTCTGGTTTGCTTAGCTGGATTTTGTTTTTATTTTTTAGATTCAGTTGTTGTTACTTGTGAGTTTGGTGTCCTTTTAGTGTTCATAGTTTTGATCTTCTTTTTCTTAAGTAAGTCCCTTTGACCTTTCATATAATAATGGCTTGGTGATGATGAACTCCTTTAGCTTTACCTTGTCTGGGAAGCACTTCATTTGCCCTTCCATTCCAAATGATAGCTTTGCTGGATAGAGTAATCCTGGTTGCAGGTTGCCTTTCATCATATTGAATACTGCTTGCCAGTCCCTTCCTGCCTGTAAAGTGTCTTCTGAGAAATCAGCTGATAGTCCTATAGGCAGCCCCCTGTAGGCAACTCTCCACCACTTTCTTGCTGTCCCCAGGACTCTCTCCTTATCTTTCACCTTTGGCATCTCAATCATGATGCATCCTGGTGTGGTTCCCTTTGGGTCCAGCTCGCCTGGGACCCTCCGTACTTCCCAGACCTGTCTATCCATCTCCTTCACAAAATTTGGGAAGTTTTCTTCATTTTTTTTCAATTCTTGCTTCCTCATTCTTCACTGGTTGACTGTTTTTTTCTTCCTTATGTTCCAAATCATTGACTTGAACCCTGGTTTCCTTCCCTTTACCATTGGTTTTGTGTGGATTTTCCTTTGTTTCACTTAGCATAGCCTTTACTTCTTCCCTTATGCATCTGCCATACTCAAGCAATCTGTCAAGCTTGTAAGCATCTTTATCACCAGTGTTTTGAATTCTGCATCTGTTAGGTTGTCTATCTCCTCGTTGCTTAATTCTCTTACTGGAACCTTGATCTGTTCCCTGTTTTGGGCCATACTTCTCTGTCTAATCATTCTGACAGGCTCCTGTGTTAGTTTGCCTCCACATCCCAGGTAGAGCTGTTGCTCCTCTTATGTTGTAAGGGGTGTAGCCTTAGAGATTCATCAGTACAGGGTGACCTGTTTCACCACGTTGTTGTGCTGTATGTGGGTGAGGAGTACGAGAGGGAACAATGCCACCTGCCCAGCTCTTGCCCCTTTTCCATGCACCTCTCCCACTTCTGCTCCAGACTGGCGCCCCTCTAGCTGCTGCCCTGGCCATCGTTCCCAGAGTGGATGGGTCTGTGGAGATTCTAGGACTGTGGGGGCCCTTTAAACAAGTGGACTCTGGCAGTTTGTTCCTCCACCCCAACCCCCACTGGTCTGCACAGTCAGAAGCAATGAGGCTTGACTTTCCCCCATGCTGGGAGCGTGAGCTGTGAAGTTTAGTGAGGAGCTGGGAATGCTACCCAGGTGTCCCTCCTGCCTTTTTAAAATGTGTGACTGCGCTTTCTGCTGGCCTGCTGCTGCCACCACACCGCGTCCCCTCTGCTCTGCCTCCACTCCTCCTACCTGTCTGGATGAGTATTCTTTCTTTATATCTTTGTTTGCTGGACTTCCATGCAGTTTGATCTTCTGGAACTTCTGGTTGTTTCTAGTTTTGAGGTAGTTATATTCCTTCTTAGTTGTGGAGGGAGATACAGCGTATCTGTCTATGCCTCCATCTTGGCTGGAAGTCCTTAAGTTTTTTTAAAAAACAAGTTGATATGACAGCTGTCACAATACAATCTAACAAAATTGAAATGAAGTTAAAGACACTAAGTGCTACTAGAGCCATTGTATGGAAAAACAAACAAACTTTTTGGTCAATGTTGTACATAGAATAAACTAAGAAACAAACAAACAAACAACAACAAAAAATATGTTTCTGTCATTGTGTTGTATTGTCTTACAGCTAAATAATATATAATATTTGAAAACTGAGGGGCTAATTGCCCTCTTTAATAAAATAAAATGTTTAATAAAATAACTTGCAAAAATGAAATTCTTGGATTATTTTTCCTGCTTTTTAAAAAATATTCTTTCACATTGTCTAATTTGAGTCTACTTCTATAGAGAGATGGTAGAAGGTCTCCCATGTACTTGTTTTGAGATCAGTATAAATAGCTTCCTATCTGGTAAAGTGAAGGTTTTGTTTTCCTGAAACATGAATGTGGAATTGATGGATGTTTTCTGCAAGTCACATATGAAATTTTGTTATAATTCCTTAATATTTTTCATGATCTACGGAGAAAACTGTATCATATATATCAAATCACAAAACATTTTTGAGTTACTTTTTTCTTTTTTCTAAGATGATCAGCTTATGAATAGACATGAGAGTCTGTAAACCAACTGAGATTAATTTCCTTATTTATCAGTCACCCTTGTTTTAGAGGGGTAAAGGAGAAGATGTATATATTCAGTGTGATTAGGTATGTTTAGTGAATTAAATAGGATATTAAACTTTTTATTCTCATGTGTATTTTAGTTTACTTTGAATGGTTTTAGTTAGGTTTTGCTCAATGGGTAACAAATGCAAGAACTAAGGAGGAACATAAGGCAATTAAGGTAACTGGCATAAGTTTAAGAGGAAATTAGATGTTTTTATTGCAAAAGAATGTTACACAAAACAATAGATTAAGAGTATAAGGATAAGAGAGATAGGTAAAACTGACTTTTTAAAAGGGGATAGGAACATGGACAAGTAGACATTTTCTCCCTTATAGTTTATTACTTCTCTCTGGAAGAACCTATATTTTAAGATATTTATGTACAGTCATGGAAATGAGAACAGCTGCATTTTGTCAACTTGGCATGCAAATTACTAGCTATACAATGATCATGTAAGCATGAACTGATGAGAGATTTGAAAGAGGAATGTCAGTAGCTTCTGGTTGGATGACCTGATGAGCAATTTGAAAATTAATGCAGTATGATGACTTAGTGCAGTCTGCAAAGGTTCAAAGGTTCTGAATTCAAAGGAATCTGAAATTTTAGATCAAATTCTGAAAATAGCACAGTTTACACATTTACAGGGAAAATGACATTATTAGATATACCAAATTCTCAAATAGATTATATTCTCTTTTAAGTTTCATTTACTGAGTTTAGCATAATCCCAATTTGAAACATCAGCAAATGGTGTATAATTAGGTCAGAATGTTTTGTTGTCAAGATTCTCAGTTGCTTACATTGTCTTATGAAAAGGTCATTAATAGAAAAGGGATCTGAATAGCAAAGAAATTCCAGCTGGCTTGCTATTATTTTACTTATGGAATGAAACCAACCATTTCCCTGACAATATTCCAAGTTGGTTAAGAAAAAGTTATTCTGAGACTTTATAAAGATACTATTTTTTTGTGTTCTCTTTATTGCAAGTAAAAAATTATATTATTAACCTTTCTGTTTGTTTAAAACTTTCTGTTATATTATGTCCATCCATGCATTCTGTCAACAATATTTATTGTGGAGCTATGATATACCTAGTACTACATATTATCACTATTCTCAAGGACTGTATATTTTGAGACATAAAATACACAGTAATTATAAAGCACAGTATGAACCCCTCTGAGCATGTAATTCTAATGTATATTTTTTACACTTCTTAAAAGCTCAGTGTTAAGAATAACAGAAAACCAGCTGTTTCTGTTATCTTCTCTGTTTTTTCTCATCTATAATTATCAAATTATATTTTTTTCTAATCATAAGAAAAAATAAAAAGCAAAATTCAGGATCTCTCTTATTCCAGTTTACTAAGTCTTTGGAGTGTTGCTCTGTAAAGTTGAGTAAATTTACAAGTTAAAAATAAATGGTCACATGCACCAACAATTGAGTTACAGGAGTTTTTAAAGGTTGCATTAAGAAAGTTAATTGGCACAAAAGGGTTGACTCTGGGGCTTACAAGTAGGTAACAATTGTTTTGGGAGTAGTGGGCAGAGCAGAAGGTGCTTTTTTTTTTAAAGGAGCCCGAGCTCAACATTCTATAATATACCACAAAATTGCTTTGAGTCCTTATAATAATAGGACTTAGTGGGAGCACACGAAAATAACGAGGTTATGTAACATGGTAGGAAATATTTTATTTCCTCTTTCAGGATTTTGCTAACACCAGCATATAACCCTGAGATTAGGAAAATACTAAACTAAATACCTGTTTTCAGATTATTTGTCTTCCAATTTTTCTCCCTCTAGTCTAGTCAAAGTAATTGCTTCACTGTCTACCTCACCTTTACTTGGGTTCTTCATGAATTTCACTTCTGGAATGCCACTCCCATTTGTTCTGCCAGTCGAAACTTCTTGTAAGCTTTGTGATCTGGCTTGTTTCATCTTTTCCATGAAGCACACAACACTGGGTCCTATTATATTCTTGTCTTTTTTAATTTCTTGGTGATCTCCAGAGGTTTATGTTTGTAATTTTTTCTGTCTTTACAGAAAATAACATAAGAACATAGATAACTTTAAAATTAGCTTTTACTGAAGCTCTGTGCTTGTTTGTAGAAATATGGTTTAATTGTATAATTCATATATAAATATAAATACAGGTATATGCCAGTATAGATGGTAATTCTTGATAATTAAATAATCCCTATAATATAATATATATTTGCTTTAATGGTAACATATTTTACACATTTTAATGGCATCTATAAGCAAAAATTTGACTATTGGAATAGAACAGCATAGGAAATATAGTCAAAATATTGTAATAACTATGTATAGTGTCAGGATGGTAACTTGAAATATCAGGGGGATTACTTTGTAAAGTATATGGTTATCTAATACTATGCTGTACACCTGAAAGTAATATAAAATAATATTGATATAAATTATATTTGAAAAATACAACTTAAAGAAAAAGAAATAGTTATGTGATATAATGCATGGTAACTTGTTCCAGAGAGATATAAATACTTGAGGGAAACACTGTGGAACATGTCCATGGGGCAAGGAGCTCAATTTTTGCCTGACAATAATTTATACATAATAAAGCATACATATTAACTCTTATATATTCCTCAAGACCCAGTTAATTACTTACTCATTTTAAAAAGCATCTTTAGGGACTTCCAGTGGGAATGGAGGCATAAATAGACATACTTTGCCTCCTCACACAACCACAAGAAGAATCATAGCTAACCTCAAAACAAAAAACACCCAGAACTGCCATAAAATTGAACTGCAGAAAATTCTGACAACCAAGGATTTAAAGAAGCTAAATTCATACAGATGGGTCGGAGGGGCAGAGATGGGCAATCTGGGTGAAGAGGACCTGGTATGGCATGGCTGTGATGGTGGCCATGAAACCAGCGATCCTACACTCACATGTAGTGGATAAAAATGAAGAAGGATACCTGGGAAGCGAGGGATCCCAGGCCCAGGCCAGCCTGCACAACTCAGGGTTCTAGCATAAACATAAAGCTTCACAGCTTCTGGCTGTAAAAACAGGTGGGGGTTGGAGCAGCAGAAGAAACTGACAGTTTCTCAAGAGAGTCCATTTAAAGGACATGCACAGGCTTAGGACATACACAAACTCAACCACCCTGGGAATTACCATCAGGACAATATCCAGAAGGGTGCTAGTCACATAAAGTGATTGGAAATGGGGTGAGTGCTGAGCAAACTCCAGAAGTCAGGCAGTGGCATTGTCTCCTCTCTGACTCATTCCCCCACCACAGAACTACAGAGTAGTGAAGTGGGTTGCCCTACCCTGGTGATTACCTTAAGGCTTCATCCATATAATTTAACAGGTCCACTAAGACAGGGAGTGAAAGCAGCTCTACCTCATAGACAGAAACAAACACAGGAAGGCTTCCAAATTGAGGAAACAACGAATTATGGCCCAAATAAAAGAACAGAACAAAACCCCAGAAAAGATAAACAAAATGGAGATAGCCAACCTATCAGATGCAGAGTTCAAAATACTGGTAATCAGGATGCTCAGAGAGCTCTTTGAATACAGCAAAAACATAAGGGAAGAAATGAAGCCTACACTAAGTGAAATAAAGAAAAATCCACAGTGAACCAACAGTGAAGGGAATGAAACCAAGATTCAAATCAATGATTTAAAACATAAGAAAGAGACACACATTCAACCAGAACAGAATGAAGAAACAAGTTTTTTTTTTTTTTTTTTTTTTAAATATGAGGAGAGTATAAGAAAACTCTGGGACATTTCCAAAAGTGCCAATATCCAAATGATAGGGATGGCATAAGGAGAAGAGGAAGAGCAAGAAACTGAAAATATATTTGAAAAAATAATGAAAAAAAACTTCCTTATCTTGGTGAAGGAAATAAACATACAAGTCCAGAAAGCACAGAGAGCCCCAAACAAGTTGAACCCAAAAAGGACTACACCAAGACACATCATAATTAAAATGCCAAATATTAGAGATAAAGAGAGAATCTTAAAAGCAGCAAGAGAAGAGAAGAGAGTTATCTACAAAGGAGTTTCCATAAGACTGTTAGCTGATTTCTCAAAAGAAACTTTGCAGGCAAGATGGGACTGGCAAGAAGTATTCAAAGTGATAAAAAGCAAGGACCTACAACCAAGATTACTCTATCCAGCAAAGCTATCATTTAGAATAGAAAGGCAGATAAAGTGTTTCCCAGGCAAGGTAGAGCTAAAGGAATTTATAATCACCAAGCCATTATTATGTGAAATGTTAAAGGGACTCGTTTAAGAAAAAGAAGATAAAAACTATGAATAGTAAAATGACAATGAACAACTATCAACAACTTGATCTAAAAAGCAAAGACAAACTAAGTAAATATTTAGAACAGGAAAAGAAACATAAATATGGAGATTATATGGAGGGTTATCAGCTAGGAGGGGGAAGGGAGAAAAGAGAGAAAAGGTACATGGATTAAGAGGCATAACAGGAAGGTATAAAATTGATAAGGGGGTGTTAAGAATAGTATAGGAAATGGAGAAGCCAAAGAACTTATATGCATGAGCCACGGACATGAACTAAGTGTGGGTGGGGGAGGGGATTGCTAGAGGGAAGTGGGTACTGGATGGAGGGGAGCCACAGGGGAAAAATTGGAACAACTGTAATAGCACAATCAATAAAATATTCTTTAAAACACACACACACACACACACACACACACACATTTATTTATTTCCCTAATAAAGGTGATCTGAATCTCCCATCACCCTGCAAAAAAAAAGAAAAAAGGAAAAAAGAAAAAGAATCTTTAGGTCTTGACCACAACTCTAGGGAATAATCACTAAATTCTTGTTTTGCCATTCTTCCTTATACATAGCTTTGTTACAGAACATAATACCCATATTGAAATTTTTATTTTTGTCCACTCAAAACTCTAAACTCAGAAACCATGTCTTTATTTGCTTAGTACATATAAGTATTCAAATTATGTTTTGAATAAATAAATTTGAAAAAATTACATATTTTAGATATGGGATATTTTCCTCTGACTTTATTAATATATAAATACTAGAATCTAAAAATATATGATTTTTAAAAAACTACAAATGGAGTTAAAAGTATTCATATGATTAAAAAATATTATATAATATTTTTCACACATTATATTTTCCTTTTAAGTTGATAAAGATAATGTGAAGAGATTTATTAACAAATAAAAATAGAGAAAAATAAGTATGGGGGTTCTATATTTTTTCTATGCTATGGGTGTAATTAATCTCCATGGGGGTGGACACTAGTAGGTGCTTTCGATCACAACCACTTCTTTTAATTCCTGTTGATTTTATTTTCAGAGATGCTTCACAGATTGTTTTGAAATATATGGCTGTACGGGGGAGGATAGAACACCATAGCTATAACATTAAACACAGGCATATACATTCACAGAGCTCACAAAACAAAATGTGCAGAAGCATCTGGAGAGTTTTTTTTTTTTCTGATAGCAAGTTAGGAGACAGGAGGATGAGCAAATTGGCAGTCAGATTATACTGACAAAAGCAGAGCAATTCATGCAAAGAATTAGCTGTGAGTAGGTCTAAGACTGACATGTGTGATTTCATTTTACCTCACTGGCAGTGCAACAGTTTTAAAATTAAAGTGATTAGATACACAAAAATGTTAACTTGGATAGTGCCACAAAAAGGTATTTCAGACCTAAAAAGAAAGTGTGTTCTACTGTAATCAATACTGTTGGAGAAATGTGGGTAAATGGTCATCTTTAATTTGATATACTAGTTTGGTATAAATAATTTGGTTTTAAGGATTAGTCAGTTTGTGAAGGGTAATGTATATAATATACATATGCATATATATGTATATATGTGTTGTGTGTATATGCACACACACACATGTGTATATATGCATTTATGTGGTCTATCTGGAAAAAGTCCAGTCATTGTTAACATAACAAGAATGGTCTGCTTGACATTGATGTAACATGGCAGCCAAGGACACTGGACTGGAATGCGCATGCCTGAACAATGATGAGTTCCCTGTACTAGTCAGTGGGGGTGGTAGGTGCCATTAAATGAGCATGTGTACTGTGTGGACATTGCATGCAAAATGATTGAGTGAGTAGAAAAATGAGTCTGCATCAAATTTTGCATTAGTCTTGAACATTCCACTACAGAAACAATTCAGATGATTCAGAATGCCACAGCTATGGGCAACTAGGGATTGGCAGCTTCATCACTACAACAAGCCTGCCTGCTTATGCATCACATCTCATGCAGAGTGTTTTGGCAAAACATCAAATCACCGAGGTGACTCAACCCCCTTACAGTTCAGATTTGGCGGCCTGTGACTTCTGGCTTTTCCCAAAATTATAATCACCTTTGAAGGAGGAGAGGTTTCACACCATCAATGAAATTCTGGAAAATATGATGGGGCAGCTGATAGCAAAGGAGAAAACTGTGTGAGGTCCAAAGGTGCCTACTTTGAAGGGGACTGAGGTGTCATTGTCCTATGTACAGTGTTTCTTGTATCTTTTTTCTTCTTCAATAAATGTCTCTATTTTTCACATCACATACCTGAATACCTTCTGGACAGATCTCATCTTGACTAAAATCAATTATAATTGGTGATTTTGGCTATGTTTAAAACATATATATGTATGTAGAAACAGATATATAGATAGTTACAACATATATATATGCATGTATACATTTATGTCTGTGTATATATGTGTGTATGTGTGTGTATATGTGTTACATTCATTGCACTGTAAAATGGTATTACCACTTCATAAAACTATTAGAAAGTTTGTTTTAAGTATGTTTTTACATTATGGTCCATCATGTAGAAGAAATAAAACCATACAGATACAAAAATATATGTTCATGAATGTTCAAAGCTGTTTTGTTTATAAGACCCAAACAATAGAAATAACCCTACTGTTTATCAATAAGAAAATGATTAAATTAATTGTGGTATATTTGTAAAATAAAATATTCAGAATTTAAAAAGTGACTACATCCAACAATGTGGCTGAATCTCAAAACATTATGTTGAGGAAAACAAGGCAGGTATAAAATAGTAAATAATGCATGTGCCTTTTTATATAAGGTCCAACAACTGACAAGCCTATGATGATAAAAGTCAAAAGCGGTTGTTGCATCAGGAGGTAGGAATCAGGAGAAATTGGACAGTGGCACAGAACATATTGTGAGGGTGAAAATACTCTTTTGTTTTGGGTAGTATTTATATGACCATATATAATTGTCAAAAATTTTACATGGGTGTACATAATTGTTTCTAGTCTGGCACTCTTATGAATAAGGCAGCTATAAATAATCTTGTCAGTTTTTTTTCTTTAGTACAAATGGATATAAAGTTCTATTAATGTATGTGATCTTGGAGTTGAATTGCTGGGTCATAAGCTATAAAGCTATATAGTTTCTAAAGTTGTTGCCAAACAGTTTTCCAAAGTGATTTTACTAATTTGTACTCTTTTTTTTTTCACCTTTTATATATATTTATTTTTTTCCTTTTTTATTATTGTTCTATTACAGTTGTCCCATTTCTTCCCTGATTGCTCTCCACTGCCCCACCCACCTCCCTCCTCTCCTGTAGTCAGTACCCACCCTGTTGTCCATGACCATGGATCATTCATACTAGTTCTTTGACTAGACCCTATCCCTTCTTTCCCCCCTTTATCTCCTTCTCCCCTCCCCTCTGGTCACTGTCAGTCTGCCCCTTGTTTCCATGCTTCTGGTTTTATTTTGCTCATTTGTTTGTTTTGTTCATTAGGTTTCTGTATTATGTAAGATAATACGGTATTTGTCTTTTGCTGCCTGACTTACTTCACTAAGCATAATACTCTTAGTTCCATCTATGTTGTTAAAAAAGGTAAGAGTTTCTTCTTTCTTTCTGCTGCATAGTATTCTATTATGTAAATGTACCACAGTTTTTGATCCACTCATTTACTGATGGGGACTTAGGCTGTTTCCAGCACTTGGCTATTGTAAATAGCACTGCTATGAACATAGGAGGTGTATGAGGATCTGTTCCCCTCTCTCCACATTTGCACTAACACTTAGTATTTTTGATTGATTTTTAGTTAGTTTTGTCATATTGTGCTTTCAATTTACACTTCTTGTTACCCATAAGACTGAATACTTTTGCATATATTTGACCTTTGCATATTACCTTGATGAAATATGTAATCAAGTCTCTTGTCCATTTTTCTATTTATTTTACTATTCTAGATTCAATTTTTTAGTTTTTTTTCTAGTAAATATGTTCTCCCTTTTTCTGACTTTTTAATATTTTCTTCATAAAATTTAGGTTTTACTTTCTCACCTAAGTCCTTAATTCCTCCTTTTTTTTTTTTTTTTGTATTATAGTGTTATTTTTTTCTCTCTGAAAAATTATTTGGTACTATTTATATTAATAGTCAATCCCTTTCTAGTAATTGGCAATGACTTGTTTGTCAAATATTTCATACATATAATTTCAGTTATCTATTGCTGTATAACAAAATACTCCAAAATTCTATGACTTAAAATATTTGATTATTTATTAATGTGTCCTCTATTTACCTCTTTTCTACTGTTCTATGTATGTATGTTCTGGAATTTTGCCTAGAGGGTGGCGGCAGGCAGCAGGACCCCAAATTGCTTTTTGGTAGCATAACTACTATTGAATCAAGATTAAAGCATTTCCATCTCCCTAAAAATTATCCTGTGTCTTGTTGTATCATCCTTTCCTCTAGCCCCATAGCCCAAGGCAACCAGTGATCTACTTTCTGTCTCTATAATTTTGCATTTTCTAGAACTTCATGTAGACTTTTATGCTTTGCTTCTTTCACTTAGCGTAATGCTTTTTGAGATTCATTTGTGTTGTTTTGTGTATCAGTATTTTGATCTTTTTTATTGCTGTGGATGTCTGTGACGCGATATTCTAGCGTCTGCATCGTTTAGAGCTGCGACTCAGAACATGGCGCGTTCCTAGAAGCCGCTTTCGGCATCAGTGGGCGGCGGCACATGGACTTGCAAGCGTGGGGCGCGGGACCAACCGACGCCACTTCGTGTTGGACAGTGGAAGCTGGAGAGCCGGGCTATTCGGACTGAGCCAATTGGTTTCCATGGATATCAATAGTGCCAGCACTGTTGTTCTTCAAGTCTTAACTCAGGCCACCAGTCAGGATACTGCTGTGTTAAAGCCAGCTGAGGAGCAGTTGAAACAGTGGGAAACACAGCCAGGTTTTTATTCAGTGTTGCTGGTAAGTTGCTTAAAAATAGTTATTATTTTTAATAAAATGAGACACTATTCTATTGTTTTAAAAACCTACTTGTGCTGGTGGTTTACTTAGTGAAACTGATCCAAATGTTTGGCTGCCATTGCACTGCCATTTACTAATTCGAGGCATGGCACTTGGAGGACATTTAAGAGATGTTTATTGTTGGGTGAGTATACCCAAGCAGGGTATTGGTAGTATCTGCTTAGAAGGTTACACTGCCAGTTTTCTATTTTAGCCTGTAAATGCTGCCCTCAAGACTGTAAAGGAGGAAAGAGGAAGGACATCTCTAAAATCAGAGAAGGAAAACTCTGACCCCAAAAAACCTCCGCTGCCTTGCGGCATACCTCTTCAGGGGAAAGGCTAAGGGAGTAAACCCCGACAGAAAATCCGGAGCCGGAGTCCCTAAGGCGGTTTGACATTGTAGTCAACACCGGCAACTCCTGCGGCGCACCTGAAGCCAAGCTGTATTGACTTTGTCTTTCCCTTGGACCGTTCAGCTGCGAAGAGAGGGGGGGTCTGCTGCACGGGCAACAGCAGACCCTCCATATCACCCTGCCCAGGCTCTGTAGCTTCAGTTTCACTGGAGAGGACACTCCAGCGTCATCGCAAGATGTCGACTCAACACGGGAGGAGACAGATACCGGTTATAAGCTCATCCGATTGGCGAAGGAAACGAGCGCCAGGGGTCTCCTCTGACGGTGGGAGAGGTCATCGCACCTCACTGGACAGCTACCGTCTCGCCATGGCTCGCCTGCCCCACTGGGTGCGTGGGGATCAGAGAGGCGCCTCTCGAAAAGTGGGCCACAAAACACCCGCACCAGTTAATTCCAAGCAAACAACAAGAAAGAAGCCTCCGGCTCTTCGCCTCGCTAGCTGGAACATCAGGACCATGTGCCCCGGACTTACTGCAGACCTTCCGTGGATCAAGGGTGCCAGGAAAACCGCTGTCATCGATAGGGAACTGGCACGACTAAACATCGACATTGCGGCTCTACAGGAGACCCGGTTGGCCGACAACGGAACTATCAGAGAAACCAACTACACCTTCTACTGGCAAGGGAAGTCTCCGGACCAACCAAGACAGCACGGTGTTGGGTTCGCTGTGAAGAACACGCTTGTTAACTCCATAGAGCCACCCACAGGAGGCACAGAGAGATTACTTACCCTCCGATTGTCAACAACTTTCGGCCCAGTCAGCATTCTTAGCGCGTATGCCCCAACCCTCTGCGCCACCACCGAAGAGAAAGAACAGTTCTACCATGCACTGGACGAAGCGTTATCCAAGATTCCCAGAAGTAACGCTCTCTATCTCCTTGGAGACTTCAACGCAAGAGTAGGAGCCGACCACATGGCCTGGCCCACCTGCCTTGGAAACTTTGGGAGAGGAAAGATCAATGAAAATGGTCAGCGACTGCTTGAGCTTTCGTGTCACCACGGCCTGTGCGTGACAAACACATTCTTCAAGTGCAAAGAGATCCACCAGGTGTCATGGAGGCACCCCCGCTCCCGTCATTGGCACCAGCTTGACCTCGTCATCACCAGAAGAACGGATATTGGCAGCACCCTCCTCACCCGCAGCTACCACAGTGCAGACTGCGACACAGACCATGCCCTCGTGGTAAGCAAGGTGCGCATAATGCCGAAGAGGTTGCACCACTCCAAGATGAAGGGTCGCCCACGCATCAACACCAGTTGTGCCAGCAACCCAGTTAAGACCCAGCAATTCATCAACAAGATGGAAGATGCACTCGGCGAGGGAGTGGCGGCAGATGACATTATCGAATCCAATTGGCCACGTCTCCGCGACGCCATATACAACTCCGCCATTATTGCTTACGGGAAGAAAGAGCGGAAGAACGCTGACTGGTACGAGGCTCACTGGGAAGAAATGGAACCCGTGATCGAGGCTAAGAGGAAGGCCCTACTGGCTTACAAGGCCACGCCCACTCCCAGTACACTTCAAGCTCTACGGGCTGCCAGGAACAAAGTCCAGAAGACCGCCCGCCACTGTGCCAACACCTATTGGCTAAACCTGTGCAGAAGCATTCAGGAAGCCGCCGATATAGGCAACGCACGAGGAATGTATGAGGGTATCAAGAAGGCAACAGGCCCAATCCCCTCCAAGATCGCCCCCCTTAAGTCCAAGACAGGTGAGGTCATCACTGACCAAGAACAGCAAATGCGGCGGTGGACCGAGCACTACCTCGAGCTGTACGCAACGAAGAACACCGTAACAGACACTGCTCTTAAAGCCATCCCAGACCTACCAGTCATGGAGGAGCTAGACACCCCACCTACTGCGGCAGAGCTCGGCAAAGCCATCGACCGCCTTGCTTGCGGGAAAGCACCTGGAAGCGACGGAATCCCTCCAGAAATCCTAAAGAGCGGGAAACCAGTCCTGCTACAGCCGCTCCACCATCTACTCTGTCGCTGCTGGAAGGAGGGTTACATCCCCCAGGATATGAGAGATGCCAACATTATCACCATGTACAAGAACAAAGGAGACCGCAGCAACTGCAACAACTACCGGGGCATCTCTCTCCTCAGCGTCGTCGGCAAAGTATTTGCCCGGGTCGCTCTTGCCCGCCTGCAGACCCTTGCTTCCCGCGTCTACCCAGAGTCCCAGTGTGGCTTCAGAGCTGGCCGATCAACAGTGGACATGATCTTCTCCCTACGCCAGCTGCAGGAGAAGTGTCACGAGCAGCATAAACCACTCTACCTCGCCTTTATCGACCTTACGAAGGCGTTTGATCTGGTCAGTCGAAGCGGACTCTTCAGCTTGCTACGGAAGATTGGCTGTCCACCACATCTGCTTGCTGTGGTCATGTCCTTTCACGAGAACATGCACAGCACGGTGTCCTACAACGGCGCAACCTCTGAGGCCTTCCCAGTCAGCAGCGGAGTAAAGCAGGGCTGCGTCCTCGCGCCTACGCTGTTCGGAATCTTCTTCTCCATGCTCCTCCAATACGCCTTTAAGGACTGCAGCGAGGGTGTCTTCATTCACACCAGATCCGATGGCAAGCTCTACAACCTGGCCCGTCTACGAGCCAAGACCAAAGTCAAAGAGGTGCTCATCCGTGAGATGCTCTTCGCCGATGACGCAGCTTTGACATCACACTCCAAAGAGGGACTCCAGCAGCTAGTCACTTGCCTTTCCCACGCATGCAAGGAGTTCGGACTAGCCATCAGCCTGACGAAGACGAATGTTATGGCTCAAGGCACGGGGACTCCCCCATGCATCACCATCGACGGATACACCCTGGAGGTTGTCAACGACTTCACTTACCTCGGGTCCACCATCTCGAGCTCTCTGTCAGTCGACTTGGAGGTCAACCGGAGAATCGCCAGGGCAGCCACAGTTATGGCCAGACTGAACCGGCGAGCATGGAACAATTCCAGCCTCACTGAGAAAACCAGACTGCGCATCTACCAAGCCTGCGTACTCAGCACTCTCCTCTATGGCAGCGAGTCGTGGACCACCTACGCAAGGCACGAAAGGAAACTCAACAGCTTCCACATGAGGTGCCTGCGACGCGTCCTGCATGTCGCCTGGCAGGATAAGGTCCCCAACACCGAGGTGCTGAAGCGAGCCAATATGAGCAGTTTGCATGCAGTTCTTAGCGAGAGATGCCTCAGGTGGCTCGGCCATGTCAAAAGAATGGATGCAGGCCGTATCCCCAAAGACCTCCTCTACGGCGAGCTAGCAGAAGGCCAGAGGATGACAGGGCGCCCAAAACTGCGGTTCAAAGACATCTGCAAAAAGGACATGACACAATGCTCCATCAATCTCAACACATGGGAAGTTCAAGCAGACGACCGCCTAGCCTGGAGGCTCGCGGTCAGGCAAGGTACGTCACACGCGGAGGCTGCGCACAACGAGGAGGCGGTCCAGCAACAACAGCCATCTGCCTTCACCTGTAACAAGTGCGGCAGGGATTGTCACTCCCGAATCGGACTGTACAGCCATTCTCGGCGGTGCAGATAGACTCTCAAGAAGCTACGCCATCGTCTCTCGAGACGGACGGCTGCCGACGACGGATGTATGTTGTATGTTTAACAAGGTTTTGCTAGATTCATATGACAAGTTAGTATGTGTTTCTCTTTAATATTCTGAAAAAGTTGAGTAATATTGGAATCACTGCTTTTTTTCTTTTCGTTAGTATAAATGGTTTGTGCTTATAACATATTTTGAGGTCATGGTTATATATATAGTCATTGGTTTAGTACCTTAATGATTAAAAGACTGCTCATGGTTTCTATCTCTATTTGATTGATTTTTGTACCATTACCTAAGTTTTAGGTTAAGTTTTTTGTTAATAGGCTATTTTTTTCCCCATGTTTATGAATTTTCTTTTTCTTTTGGCTTAATCCCTTGACCTTTTTCACTGAGCTCTACAATCCCACTATCCTCTGACAGCTGTCAGTCTGTTTTCTGTTATTCTGTCCCTATATTGTTTGTTAGTTTTTTTCTGTTCATTAAACTTCACATATCAGTGAAATCATATGGTCCTTGTCTTTCTGATAGGCTTATTTATCTTATAGCATAATGTTCTCCGGGTCCATCCATGTTGTCACAAAGGGTAATATTTCCTTATTTTTTACAGCCAAGTAGTAGTCTATTGTGTAAATGTACCACAGATTTCTTTTTATCCACTCATCTACTGATGGATACTAGGACTGCTTATTCCAACACTTGGAACAACAATGCAATGAACATAGGGGTGCATATATTTTTTTCAAATTAGTGTTTCAGTTTTCTTCAGATATATTCCCAGAAGTGAAGTTGGATAAGTAGTATGCCTCATTTAATTTTCTCCCATTGTTTACTTGATTCTTCCTCCTTTTTTGATTAATACTGTTAATTATGTCACCTCTATTACACTTTACACAGAACCAACATTTGGCTTTCTCAATTTTATCCATGTGTATCTTCTAATACTTTTCCTCCCTCTTCAGTTGGGGGTACTGTAGGTTACTAATTTTAAAACTTTTCCCCTAATATAACATTTAATATTATACATTTTATTCTAAATTGCTTTCTCCATAAATATCAATATGTGGTTCATTCATTGTTATTTACTTCTAATTTCACTTGTTAAAATAATTTTAAAGTTAACATTATAATCTCTCTACATATTGAATGTATTATTTATTGCTCTCTGCCTTATGTTTTTGTCATTGACATTTGGTTAATATAATTTTATCTTTATGTGAATGTAAAAGTCTCCTCTTGGTGTCCTATACACACATTAATATTAAGTGATAATTTATTTTATTTATTTTGGATTTCTGAGCTTTCTGAGTCTTTTATGCATTCTGAAAATAACATTTTAGCTAATATATATTTTGCCGTTCTTTCTTACCATTTTCTTAATTTTGTTATTCTAGAGTTCCAGTTAAATGTTATTAGGCATTCTCACCCCATCCTCCACAATCTTATCTCCTTAAGCTTCCCATCTCTTCATTTTCTTATAGCATACGAATTAATTTCTTATACATAGATTCTGAGTTACAAATTTTCTTTTTAACTATGTCTAATATCCCTTGGACTCTATAGTGAATTTTAAATTGCAGTAATTTGGTATTATACTTCTAGAAGTGTTCTCTAGAAAACTTCTCCTTCTCCCCCTTCTCCTCCTTCTTCTTCTCTCACTTTGTCCTTCGTGGTATTTTGTGAGTCATATGATTTTAATTTATGTTTCACATTCTCTTAAACTCTTTATGTGTGGAAATATTTGAAGCTTAAATTGCATTCTTTTGGTGATAACATTTAAGTATAATATATTTACTATAAATAAATAATAAATTAATTGATACTGTCATAATTGAATTATAATTTCCAGATCCCATGTCCAACATAGTGTTTAAGAATTTTCTCAGTTTTGTGTTTTCTTCCTTTTTTTGTTTTAATATTCCTCTTATTATCAAAGTCAAAACATGCATGTACCTACACTATGACATTCAGAGTTCATTTTTTAAATCTATTTTCCTTTTTAGTGGGGTCTCAGTTCTAGGCAGAGTTCTTCAATTTGACGCTCTTTCTTATCTTTCTGTAACATTTTTTCTGTTTCCCTCATTTATATCTTTATATCTCCTTAACATTTATGCTTTAGAAACCTGAGGATGGAAGATGCTTCCAGGGCTTATAGTGGCTCCAATGGAAGGAAAATGTGTAGCCTTTATTCAACCAAAGATAGGTAGCATTGTTGCTTCCACCACTGAATAGTTGTGTGCCTTGACCAATTCAATCAACCTCTTTATTTTTTTAAATTTTTTTAATTTCATTTTTTGGTTTTTCAATTACAGTTGTCCCATTTATTTCCCATTGCTCCCCCCACCCAGCCCACCCCTTCTCCCGCAATCATATCCCTCCCCGTTGTCCATGTCCATGAGTCATTCATACACGTTCCTTGACTAGACCCTTCCCTTACTTATTCACCTTCTCTCCCTCTCCCCTCCCCCCTATTGACTACTATTCTACTCTTTGTCCTATTTAGTTCGTTTGTTTGTGTTGTTCTTTAGTTTCCTGTATTAGGTGATATCATATGGTATTTTGCTTTCTTTGCCTGGCTTATTTCGCAAAGCATAATTCTCTTTAGTTCCATTCATGTTGTCACAAATGGCAGGAGTTCCTTCTTTCTTTCTGCTGCATAGTATTCCATTGTGTAAATGTACCACAGTTTTTTGATCCACTCATCTACAGATGGGCACTCGGGCTGTTTCCAGTACTTAGCTATTGTAAACAGGGCTGCTATGAACATAGGGGTGCATAAGGTTTTTTGAATTAGGGTTTTAGGATTTTTCAGGTATAATCCTAGCAGTGGAATCACTGGTTCAAAAGGCAGTTCCATTTTTAGTTTTTTGAGGTAATTCCATACTGTTTTCCATAGTGGCTGCACCAGTCTGCATTCCCACCAACAGTGCAGTAGGGTTCCCATTTCTCCACATCCTCGCCAGCATTTGTTGTTTGTTGATTTGTTGATGATGGCCATTCTGACAGGTGTAAAGAGGTATCTTATTGTGGTTTTTATTTGCATCTGTCTGATGGCCAATGATGTTGAGCATTTTTTCATGTGTCTATGGACCTTCTGGATGTCCTCTTCGGAGAAGTGTTTGTTCAGGTCCTTTGCCCATTTTTTAATTGGGTTGTTTGTTTTCTTGATGTTGAGTCGTATAAGCTCTTTATATATTTTGGAGATCGGTCCCCTGTCTGTGATGTCATTGGCAAATATGTTTTCCCATATCAATCAACCTCTTTAAACCACAGTTTTCTCATAATAAAAGTGTAGATGATAACACTTAACTCTTACTGTAGTTTTGATCATTGAATGAGAAAAATATTTATATAAAATAATAAGGTAACTTTTATATACTGGTAAGCAATGAATTAACATTTATCGTCTTCCCCAAATTCCTATATTTTGCCTCATTTCTTCTAAGAGTATCTCTCAATAATTCATTTTGTATAATTTCTACTCATTTTGTTCCCAAGTGTGAAATATGTCCTGAATTTTTGCCTTTACTGATCTTCCCTTTTCCCCATAAGAATATGTTAATTCCCTTCTGGAGTTAGTATATATATATCTACAAATGAATGTCTCTAATTACACATTATCTTTCTCTTTATTTCTAATCAGTATCAGATAACATATTTTGTCTTTGAATTTATAATTAATTATGTATGGTCTATAAAGTATAATTATTTAATAAGTTAGGTAGCATCATATTTAAGGTTATCGAGATCATGGGTTTTGTAATTGCATATATGGGAAGTGAAATCATGAATCTTCCACACAGTGAGGTAGGACATTTACTGACATGATTTTTTTTTCTGTTTTCTTTTCTTTTTTTTTTTTTATTGTTTTTTAAATTACAGTTGTCTTTTTCCCTCATTGCTTTCCCCCAACCCCTCACCCCATTGTCCATGTCTATGGGTCATTTATACATGTTCCTTGACTAGACCCTTCCTCTTCCCTAACCCCTGTTCATTGTCAGTTTGTTCTTTATTTACATGCCTCTGGTTCTATTTTGATGGTTTGTTCATTTTGTTCATTAGTTTCCTGTATTAGATGAGATTAAATCATATTTGTCTTTTGTTGCCTGGCTTATTTCATTAAGCATAAGACATGATTTTTTAACCTTTAAAATGGGAACATTGATACTTGTTTAACAGCATTTTAAAAATCACGTATGATGTATTTTATTAAGCTCTTGGTATACTGCCTGAAATATTTAAGTCTTCATAAAATTATAGCTGTTAATATTTGATAGTGGAATGAACAATTCCTTTTAAAACAGAGACTGGAAGCTTCCGTCATATATATATATTATCTAAACATGAAAAATGTAGAATTTAATATCTTTTCTTCAAATCACATCCTCATCATGATTTTTCTTTTTAATATTTGATACTTTGCCAAGTCATCAAAACTTTGAGGTAATCTCTGACTTCCTCTTCTCTATATTCTGGAACAAAGAGCCATCAGTTCCATGTATTCATTAATTCAGTGGAATGGGTCTAGGGAGTGACTACTTCTACAAGCATTACTTTCACTGTTAGATAATAAAACTTTTATAGCATTGTGGGCAAGCTAATATATTTTATTCTATTTCAACAAAAATCTTTCAGGTTTTGCCATGTGTTAAACTCGACTGAGCATTCTTAGTTTTAAGGCAGTTGACCATAATAAAAAGTAGTTTGTGGAATATATTTCAGGGCTAAATTTTGTAGAACCAAGAATTAACCTAATAGTTCAAGGTACTGAGCAATTAATTAGATTAAACTATTTGAAGAAAGCATAGTTCAAGTTTGGGGACTTAAGGTGAAATCAGGACTTAGATCAAAGAGACTAGTGTCTTGTACAGAAACAAAAAACAAAACAAAACAAAAAAGACTGGTTTAATAATTTAGTATGTTGTTATTGAATACCTACCAAGCTAAAAACCAAAGAATAATAGTGTTTCACTTGAAAGAATCTTCTGAGTGTTTGAACTCATGATATTTGAAGGAAAAAAAAAAAAAAGAAGAAGAAGACAAAGTCTTGGCAGGCAGCCACTGAATTCATGCCTGAAATAGTTCTTCACATATATGATTTTGAAAATGAGTTTTTCACAAAAGGGAAAAAACTATGACATTACTTGGTAATCAAAATTTTTCATTAATATCTTTAGTCTATTCATGGTGTCCCAATAATAGGTGGAAACATCACACTTTGATCTATCAAAATTTGATGGGTATAAATGAAAAAAGGCTCTGGTGTGACATGTCTTTCCCTTGCCTTAACTACATGAAGATTTGATAAAGTTCTATATAGATCTAGATTCTTCTTCCTGATCTTTTGATTCTTTGGAGTCTCAAAATCCTGAGGAATTTAAGGAAATATTGTTTCCTTTAATTATCTTAACTCTTTCATTGCTGCACACAGCATTTCACAGTCAGTTTGTTTTCCAGCAAGACAGAATATTTTTGCGTAGACAACATCTTTCTGAATAAATGTGTCCCAGTTTTCCTTATGAAGCTTATTTCCAACTTATCTGATGCATTTAATTAGGCATATTTATACAACCTAATGCAGCCTTGTAAAATATTTTCAAATATAATTAGATCTCAACATCATATTAAATTATAGGACTATAGAATTCCAAACTAAGTTATTTAGATATTTTTCTCTATATGTCCATCAATGTATCTGTACATCTACATATGCATATCATGTTTTCTTTTCCTGATACAGCCCACATCTCTGAAAATATATCTTGTGGGCCTGCAGCACACACTGGTGAACACTATGTGTTATTACCAGTTTCACTCCAGTTATTTTAATCGCATACGTTTGACCAAATGCTGCTCAGCAAATCAGTCAGGTCATCAGGGGCTATATATTTCTGGCTATTTTCTTATTTCTAATCTGGAAGTATGCTTTCCACAACCATGTTCATTGCCAAGACTTAAAAAATAACATACCACTCACTTAGTATTTACCTGTTCTTACATCATTGCAAATCTTCAAAGAAAGGTGTCAAGTCCAACAGTTCCTCTTTGCTCTCAATGGCCCCTAACACACAGTTAGTACTTTCTCCTTAAAATGACTTCATGTTTCCTCAGGTTAATATTCATTCCAACAAGGTGTGCAAGGTTTTTCATCATCTGCTCCTGCTTACCTATTTGGCTTTATGTCTCACCTTTCAATTCTACAGCAATTTGATTAACTTTACTTTCAGTTTCATAGACTTGTCATTCTCTCTTTCTACTTGGCCTTTGCTCATGCTATTTTTTTTTTTTTGCCTAAATATTCTTTATTAGCTCCTCACCTTTTTTTATAGCTGTCATTTTATGACATGATTCTTATTTTATAAAAGTACTGTATGTCACACATGCTCTTTAATAGTGAAATTCATTAAAATTAATTTAATTTAGAAAATTTTTGTGACAGCTTTTGAGGTAATTGGAAATAAATGAGATGGTTTCCATCTAGAATTCTATATACTGAAAAAATAAAAGAAGGCTATGTCTACAGATTTAATCTCTGCAAATAAGACTGTGTTTTATATAAAGAAGTAATTCTTGTGTATAAATAGAAATGTATTCCTGAATATACCTTTTATTATATATTAATACCAGAGAGAAAGAAATGTACATTTAGAAATAACTGTGTTCTGTTTTCAGCTCTATAATTTGCCATGTGTGTAACCTTGGAAAAATTTATATATTGTCTGAAGCAATTGCTACTGGTAATTTAACAAAAGAAATTAGCACAATTCTAGGCACATATAATTATTCAGTAAATGTTAGCTAAACATACTTTCTTGTCATATTCACCCTCAAATTAAATGTCCTTACCAAGCTGTCTAGTTCGTTATGTGTGTGTATGTGTTTTAATTCTCACCAGAGGCTATGAATTTTATTGATTTTAGAGAGGAAAGAAGAGAGAGGGAGAGATGGAGAGAAAGAGAGAGAGAGAGAAATATCAATTGGTTGTTTCACATACTTGCCCCAACCAGGGATCAAACCCACAACATAGGTATGTGCCCTGACTTAGAATTGAACCTGCAACGTTTTGGTGTATGAAATAATGCTCCAATCAACTGAACTACCCAGTCAAGGCTGCTATACATCCTTACTCTACTGTAAGATATTTAATAATGTAAAACTTTGATTTATTAAATTATATCATTTGTCTTTCACCGTTTATTTCTCCTAATTGTCAGCCCAGTGCTTTACACAGGGTGAATGCACAATTAATATTCCTTACATTAATGTAAAATGAATGTTTATCTGGTCATGTAATTAAAGATAAACTTAACATTTTACTTTAAATTCTTACAAGGCCCACACATTTTATAAAGATATTAACGGGTATACATTTTACTGCTCTTTTCTTTCTAATAATTAGGGCTATCTATAACGTGATAAAAGTCAGATATAATCAAAGTGGTAACTTACATGTGAATTAATTCAAAAGATATTGTTTTAAACCTAAATTCACAGAACAAAAACATCTATTGTTATATAGGGAAGGCTAAGCCATCTAGGATTATTTGGGTGATTACAAAAATGCTTGCTATATCTTTTTAATGATGATCTCTTTGCAAAGTGTGATAGACCTCTGCATAGCACATTTGTACAACATGTGCATGGAAGATGCTTACTTGCTTATTCAAAGACACTCATTTTCCGGGACAGCTGGGAAGGCCGGCGGGGAAGGTGGCCGGGGGGCGGGTCCCCCCCGCGCGCCTCCGCGTTGGGGGGAACCCGCCCTTCCGGGTATTACAGCACCCCTGCAGCAGCGCTCGCTGAATCCCGGGCCCGAGGGAGCCGGACCGTCGCCGCGCTCTCCCCACCCGCCCCAAAATAAATAAAAAAAAAAACAAAGACACTCATTTATGTAATACACACCAGGGGGGGATAAAGAGTCACACGGAGGTTAGGGAAAGGGACTTGTTATTAAAAGTGGGTACCAGAAATTCAGTACCTGATGAAAGAAGAAATTAATTAGAGTTGAAAATGCATTTATGAAAAACAACAACTCATATTTTGATAGCACTTCAAGTACTGAGAATAATACAAGTAATAATATGCAATGATAATACAAGTTATAATGGTATTTTCCTACAATTTCTCTATAATTTCTACTTAAAATTAAGTGTGATACCATAAAATAGGTATAGTTGCATGTATCAATTCTTCTTTTAATATGTAGTTAGAAATCATTTGCATCTACTTTTCATTTAGCATTCAGAATGTTCCATAAAATTCAATTCTGACTTTAGACTTTATTGGGAACTATCAAAACATCTTGAGTTAATTCAGCAGATGTTTCAATATAGTAAAAATCCCAATTGACATTTGACAAAGGGGGAAGGAGCATAAAATGGAGTGAAAAGAGCAAAGGGTTTTAGGAGAACTGGACAGGGACATGCAAAAAAATGAAACTAGAGCACCAACTTACAACATACACCTGAATAAACTCAAGATGAATCAAAGACTTAAATGTAAGCTGTGACACCATAAGAGTCCTAGAGGAAAACAAGGGCAGGAAAACTTCAGATATCCCACGTAGCAATATTTTTGCTGATATATCTCCTAGGGCAAGAGAAATAAAGAAGAGAATAAACAAATGGAACTACATCAAACTAAAGAGTTTCTGCTCAGCAAAAGTAAACATCAGCAAGATATAAAGGGAACAAACCATATGGGACAATATACTTGCCAATGATACCTTTTACAAGGGATTGATCTCCAAAATATATAAAGAACTTATATAACTCAAGACCAAGAAGACAGACAATCCAATTAAAAAATGGCTAAAGGATCTGAACAAACACTTCTCCAAGGAAGACATACAGAGGGCCCATAGGCATATGAAAGAATGCTCAACATCACTAGCCATCAGAGAGATGCAAATTAAAGTCACAATGAGATACCACCTCACACCAGTTAGAGTGGCCATCATTAAAAAATCAACAAACAAGTGCTAGCGAGAATGAGGGAACACTAGTGCACTGTTGGTGGGAATGCAGACTGGTGCAGCCACTGTGGAAAACAGGATGAAATTTCCTCAAAAAACTAAAAATGAAACTGCTTATTGATCCAGCTATCCCACTGTTAGGATTATACCCAAAGAATCCTGAAACACCAATTCAAAAGAACCTATGCACCACTATGTTCATAGCAGCACTGTTTATAATAGCCAAATGCTGGAAACAGCCTGAGCGCCCATGAGAAGATGAGCGAATCAAAAAACTGTGGTACATTTACACAATGGAATACTATGCAGGAGAAAGAAAAAAGGAGCACCTTTTGCAACCTGAATGGAACTGGAAAGTATTATTATGCTTGGTGAAATAAGCCAGGCAGCAAAAGACAAATGCCGTATTATCTTACCTAATACAGGAAACTAATGAACAAACAAAGAAACAAATGAGCAAAATAGAACCAGAGGCATGTACACAAGGTACAGATAGACAATGACTGGGGGGAAGGAGTAAAAGGTGGGAAAGAAGGGGAAGGGTCTAGTCAAGGAGCTAGTGTAAATGACCCATGGACAGGGACAGCAGGGTGGGGATTGACTCTCAAAGGAGGGGTGGGCAGGTAGGGGAGAGCAATGGGGGGAAAATGGGACAACTGCAATAAAAAACAAACAAAAAAAAATCCCAAATCGGAGCCGCCAATTATTGAAACTATTGCCTTCTGCTTAACATGGCATTTGGTATATGCTCTTCATATACCATTAGTCATGTTTCTTTTTTATATATCTGCTACATTATAAATTTAAAGTACATTTAAATTTCACTATTACGTAGAAACTCTGTATTTTCATGGACAGTTATTATATTTCTAATTGCTTTTTTATTGTTGTTATAATCCAATGCATTGTATTTTGTCCAGTTATAAAAAGGCATCCTTTCATTGCATTTTAAATATAAGCTCACTGATAGAATCAGCAATGATTATGAACTTAGATTATTGATTTCTTAAAGCACTTCTAAGAAATTATCCACTAGTGGATTGAAGGTGGAGTTGGACATATTTAATCACATAAAATTACATTCTTTTTAATTCCTGCCAAATGGAACAGTAATTACTATTGGTTCATGAGTAAGTAGATAATAAAAATGTGAAGGTGTCAAGGGAATCTAACACCAAAAGGAGGAGAGTCAAAAGAAACCTGAACTGTGAAGATTGCATTTAGTTGGGCCACTTTCTCTGTCTAATATTTCACTTCAAAAGTCAACTGATCTTTGAAAGAGTAAGAAGTTTGACTTTATTCTAAAAACAACAAGCAACTTAACAATTACATTACCTATAAAAGAGGAAGATTCAAAATCAGAGGCACAGACACATTTTAGACAGAAATATTTTTTCTTTCAATGTTAGTATGCAAACATTTTTATTTTGTATCAGGAGGACTTAGCATTATGCCAGTTCCTGACCCTCTCCAATGGATGAATGAGTGGGCAAGCTAAGAGGGAGAAACAACTTGATAATGTGGTAACATATAGTGAAGAAGAAGACACTGATGTCTCAGGACTGAATTCTTATTTTACCTACCTTCATTTAGTGTGAATGTCTTATGTTTACGAAATTGGAGCTATACTATATAAACTAAAATATACATATAATATAAAGGATAGCCTAGAGATTTTCCGACTTTGCGTGGAGTGAAACTTAAATACCAGGTGCAATGAAAAAGTAATTCAACTAGAGTCTGAAAATCTTATGGCCTGGCCTCTTCCTTTTAAGAAAAGTCTCCTTTATTTATTTAATTATTGCAATTTTTTATTGAATTTACTAGGGTGGCTTTGGTTAATAAAATTTCATAAGTTTCATGTATACAATTCTACAACACATCATCTGTATATTGTATTGTGTGTTTACTACCCCAAGTTAAGTCTCCTTCTATCACCACTTATTCCCCCTTTACCCTCTTTTACCTTCCCGTATTTCCCCTTCCCCTCTGGCAATCACCATACTATTGTCCATGTCCGTATGTTTTTCTTTTTTCCTTTGATTAATCCCTTCACCTTTCTCATCCAGCCCCAATTCCTTTCATTAGGACAGCCGTCAGTCCATTTTTTTGTATCCATGAGTCTGTCTCCACTTCCTTTATCAGATTTGAAAAAATATATTAATGAGAATATATTTTTTGTGTCAGAAAATTGTTTTTAAATTAAGTCCTAACTAATATAAAGAAAATAACAATATGATATTAGAAATGTCTTAATCATAGCTCTGGTAAGAGAGAAGACATTGTCTAGGATTTCTCAGTGAAAATCTTTGTTTTATTAATATACTTAACTAACTAGAAGGGCTGGCTTACCTCGTGACTTTTTAATGCTGAAGTCATACTCTTGAACTTTCTGTAGTGTCTTAAAATGTGAGTTGAAAGGCAATCTGTGAAGCATAATATATGGATCAAATTTAAGTTTAAACATGGCACATTGGTTCAGTTTTTCTAGTAAGAAGCTGAATGTTAAAGTTAAACCAGAGACCAAGTACAAGACTGCATCTTTGCATAACTGTCCGTGTCTTTCCTTGTGTGTCAATGTATCTATACATGCCTTTCCCATTTTCCTGACAATGGATTCCAGTGAATAGATCTTCTTAGGCTGTTCAAGGTTTATCATTAATAACATTCTTAGACCTTAGGGCTTTCTGAAACTTCCTAAGGTCATAATGTGACAAGTGAATTATGTGAAGATGCAATCTTTGCATGTGCCAGTGGGAATGAAATAGAGAAAAATGTTCTTTTCTATCTAACATTAATCAGTGACTAGAACGTTTAAAGTTCTCAGACACCTTTCTCAATGACACTCTTCACATCATGAATATTTTAAGAAAAATATGAAATGACTAGCTGGGAAAACAGAGGAACCAAAGACAAAATCATTACTCTGATTTATAAGGCCCTAAAAGAGTTGGCTCTCCATTATTTTTCTGTTTCTTTTAGTCTTTCTGCTTGAGCCACACTTGTCACTATGATTATTGTGTGTGGGGGTATGCATATATGTAAGCATTTTTTTTCTGAGAAAGCAAGGCATGGTTCCAAATCAGATTCTTTGTGATCATTGTTCTTTCAGCTTCAGATGATCATTTCTCAGAGATCTTCATAGTTCACTCTCACTACATTAAATCTACACAATAACATTACATCATGAGGAAGCTTTTTTGCCATCCTACGTAGAATTTTCATACCTTTAGCCCCAAATTTAATAGATTCTTCTCTGCTACATATTTTCTCATTAGCACTTAATACCACTGGATTGGGCAAAAGTAGGTTTACAGTTGTTCATATGGAAAATAATACAGTTAATAAATAATAATATAAGAGTAAACTCTGTTTTGTGTACTCACAACTATAAACCTAAATTTTCTCCACCCTATACATATATACCCAGCCTTGGGTAATGTCTTGGTCCACCTCTTGGTCTCTCTTGAGCACCTTCAAGCCCAGCACAATCAGTATCCATCTTCAGATTGCTTTGTAGTTGATATTGGGTGTCCTGGGCAGAATACAGGCAGTGGCTATCCTTGGCCTGTACCTCCTGGAAGGTCCCCAGGTGAGTACACCCAGTGGACATCTTCAGATCACATTGGAACACCACCCAACCACCTCAACAAGTGACACACTCAGTTGGAGGACGCAGAGGACACCAGAGCCCCACTGAAATAAGTTCTGCTCTGTGGTTGCACTCCTGCACAGCTGATCCTCTACAGTTGTTGCAGCCAGTCCTTGCAGCTGATCAGCCTGGAGGTTAACCCTTCCAACTGATGTGCCAACAGTAATCAAAGCTTAACTAGAACAAGAGGGTTCACACAGCCCACATGGGGTAGGGTGCACCTGGAATGTCTAACTCAGATTATACATTTGTTAATATCTTTGAAACCATAATACACATTTCATCAGTGACATGACATTAATTGGCAGAATTTCTACAAAGTATTACATAAAATAATGAATGAAAGTTGTTTTATTAAAGATTTATTTATTTATTTATTTATTTATTTATTTTAATATACTTTATTGATTATGCTGTTACACTTGTCCCAATTTCTTTTCCCTTTTTTCCCCTCCACCCAGTGACAACCCTCCTTCAGTTGCCCCCCCCTTAGTCCATGCCCATTGGTTGTGCATATAGTTCTTCTCAACATCTTCCTATCTATTCCACTCCCTCCTACTATGCTTCTTAATTCCTGTACCATCTCCCTTCTTTCCCACCTTTCCCCTCCCTTCTGACCTCCCCCCATAATGTTCCTCATACCTATAATTCTTTTCACACTCTCGTTGCCTACTTAGTTTGTCTTTGTTTTGATTCCCTAGCTTCTGTTGTTGGTTGTTGTGATAGTTTTCATTTTAATGTTCATAGTTTTGATCCTCTTTCTCCTAAATAAGTCCCTTTAGCATTTCCTATAACAGTGGTTTGGATCTGATGAACTTCTTCAGTTTTACTTTGTCCTGGAAGCACTTTCTCTGCCCTTCTATTCTGAATGACAGCTTCACTGGATAGAGTAATCTTGATTGTAGGTTTTTGCTTTTCATTACTTTGAATATTTCTTGCAAGTCCCTTCTTGCCTGCAGAGTTTCTTTTGAGATATCAGCTTATAGTCTTATTGGGACCCCTTTGTATGTAATTCTCTTCTTCTCTCTTGTTGCTTTTAAGATTCTCTTTATTCTTAATTTTTGACATTTTGGTTATAATGTGTCTTGGTGTGGTTCTCCCTGGGTCTAGTTGTTTTGGAACTCTCTGTGCTTCCTGGACCTGTAAGTCTATTTCCTTCTCCAAGTTAGGGAAGTTCTGCTTCATTATCTTTTCACATACTTTTTCAATTTCTAGTTCTTCTTCACCTTCTGGCAACCCTATGATTCAGATGTTTGCCTGCTTATAGCTGTCCGATAAGTTTCTGAGCCTCTCCTCATTTTCCTCACTTTTCGTTTCCTCTTTCTGCACTAGTTGACTGTTCCTTCCCTATGTTTCAATTTGTTGATTTGATTCCTGGCTTTCTTTCTCTCACCACTAATTTTGTATGTGTGTTTGTTCATTTCAGCAGGACTACACTTCATTCCTTCCTCATCTTGTTTAAGATCTGCTATAAGGTCTGTAAGCGTCTGTAAGCATTTTTATAACCAAAGCTCCAAACTGTGCCTCAGAAAGATTTCCTATCTGTTGCTTCATCAGATTAGATATTTGCTGTCTGGTCAGCTGCGTCACTGAGATCTCTATCATGATCTGTACCATCCTGACAGTTTTGTGTTTACCTTTGCTTCCTGGGCAGGGCTGTCACACCTCCTACACTATAGGGGGCAGAACCCCAAGCACTTGTCACAACCAGGCTACCCTTCTCACCACGCTGTGGCATTTTCTGTGTGGGTGGGAGTTCAAGATGGCTTCCTGCTATTCACTCTCCAATGAGAGACCAGGAGCCTTCTCCTTCATCCCTACCCCCTCCAGGCCTCACAGTCCAAGGCAACAGGGATCTGCCTTTCTGGGCATTGGAATCACTAGCTGATGGGTCTGGTCTGCAGCTGGGGGTGCTCCCCAGGTGATTTTTGCCTTCCCTTAAATACAGGTGTCTGTGCTTACCGCCATCCCACCGTCATCACCACAGCTGCTGCTACCAGCACGGCTTGACCTCTCCACCCTGGCTTCATCCCTCCTGCCCGTCCAGGCGAGCACCACTTCTTTATAATTTCATACATTGGACTTCCATTTATTTTCTGGAACTTCTGGTTATTTCTGGTTTTGCAGTAGTTGTATTCCTTCTTAGTTGTGGAGGGAGATGGAGCTTGTCAGTCTAGGCCTCCATCTTGGCTGGAAGTCTCCTCACGAATGAAAGTTTTATGAAGGAAGAAATATTTTAGTGCTTTCTTCACTGCTATCTACGTGTGTAGAACTTCTTATTTCTGTGACATAATGGTAGGTACTGAATAAAACATTTTTGACTTAATAAATACTTGAATATATTTTAGTAGTTTTATAGTTACTTTGTCACCTAAAGTCTTAAAATTGTTACCATATTTTTTGCTTCATAAACTGTACTTTTCCCGAAAAGTAGGAGGAAACATCTGTGCATCTTATGGAGCGAATATTGCATCACAGATCATGATGTGTATTACCTGACCTGTCAGCAGTGGTGACAGTTGTTAGAAAAGGAAGCGGTGGGCCCACACGAAATCCCTGGGGATACTTAAATGTTACACTTCAATGCTGAATCTCATGGCATCTGGTGAGTTGCCATCCACCTCTGCCCATCACCCAGGACCTGGGATAGTGCAGAGAGCTGCCTGACAATCCCAGCTACAACCACCGACCTGTTGAATCAGCTGAGGCTAATAATGGGTATGAGGCACAGTGCCAGTTGCCTATTTTATTTGACGTTGAGTTGAGTCTGTCAGTAGAGTTGCCTCCAATCACCAACCACTGTGTCTTAAGCTCTGCCAATCACAAGAGGCAAATGGGTGGAGCTGAAGTAAAATGTTCTTGGCTGGCTACTGGCTCCATTAGATGTTATAGCTGTCTTGACTGCCTCCATACTGTTTCTAGTGCACACCAGATTTCTGTGTGAGGAGGCCAGCAGTAACTGGGTGAGCAGCCATAAGTGCTAAAGTTTGTAGTATATACAGGGAGTTATGGTGGGGTCACTATTCTAGTAGTAACACAGGCACTGAGGGGATTAAGGGGTATCACTAACCATAACAGGCACTGGGGGTAGTCCATCAGAACCTGCAACTAGGATAGTGATACTCTCAGTAACTGTTACAACTAGTGATACCTCTTAACTCCCTCAATGCCTGTTATTAAAGGCCCCCATAAATTCTGACACTAGCGATAATGAGTTCTTAGGGTTCCCAGAAAACTAGAAGAGTTCTTAAACATTAAAGTCTCTCCTCATTTGTTAGTAACAGTGATGATGGTTCTTAATACCACTGTTGACTGTTGTTCACTTTACATGGTTGAAACAGTATTCTGTTATATTTTATTAAATATTTTAGTACATCATTTGGTTTAGATTTTTTTTCTTCTTGTTTTCCTCCTTTAAACCTAGGTGCATCTTATAGTTGGGTGCATCTTATACTATATATTTCTCCATATCTTTTATCTCTGTCTCTCATGCAGCATCAAGAAAACACATAGGAAATTAAACAGTAGGTATTTATTAAATTGTAGCAATTGAGGACACATTAGAATTTATGGAGGTGGTATGTATGTGTGTGTGTATATGTGTATCTTTATGCATATGACAATTTCAGAAGGCATGAGTCTCTGTGATTAACTATGGTTAAATTTGTGACAAAATGGAGTAATTTAACAGAATTGTGATGGGAAATTCTTGAGCTATGGTAGTACCTTATGGTGCCCAGGACGCAGGTTTCTTTTAACTTGTTTTTCTTCCCTGCATGGCCTACAAATCAAAGATTAATTTAATTCATAGTCTAAGAGAACACTGCCAGCTCCATCAATCTGTACCCCAGTCAGTAGGAGGTAGAAGTACAAAAGGAAAGGATATAGCCCCTGCCACTTAAAGGCGCTAACTGGAAATTGCACATACATTTTCTTCATATGTTTTATTGGCCAATGATGTCACATGACCATGTATAGTTAAAAGAGAAAATGGAAAATTTCAAATCATTGGTCTGGATGGTCAATACACTATTACTTAGAAATAAGTAAATTAATTTTATGGAATAGTTAGCATTCTCCACCAAAATGTCTATGAAGATCCTTCTTACCACATTTAAAATGTAGTATAGCTCCCCATGAAAGGCATCCCAGAGTCCTATTCATTTTTTTTTCTTTCAGTTCATAGGCCTAGGTTTCTCAGAGATACGCTAGATATATATCCTCATATTCTAAAAGCCTATAAATAATATCACAATTTAAAATCTTCTGAATATTCCTATTCCTACTACTTGGTCTAGAGAGAGAACAAATGGAATGAACTGTAAAATGGATGGTAGAAAATACTCAGCAGTCACATCCTAAAGGGCAAGAATAGAAGAGACTTACTTCTATGACAGGAGATCATTTTCTGTAGGTTCCATCATCTGAGCTTGGCAGTGGTGAGTATAACCTACATGACGGTGTCCCTGTTTTCCTACTGGGTTTCCTCCTTGCCTGTGATTGGGCTGACTGTTTCTTTATGGTATAAGTAATTATAGGCATTTTCAGACAAGGCTTGTGGCTTTGACAGGATAATTTCCCTCAAAACCTAATAGGTTTTTCAGTCATTTTTTTTTTGCTAGAACTCTATGTGCAAAAAAAATTGCAGCCAAAGATTTAGTTAATATATATTAATTTAACCTTAACTACTTTGAGAATATCTGCAACAACAGACTTGGGTGGGAAAAGAACCAACTTAGTTTTATCTTTGCCACAGAGAATAAAATGAGTTTGAAATTGTCTTGGGGAGATAGTTTTACCACATTGAAGTCTATGTTTCAGAGCCACCATCAGGAATGGCTTTGGTATGTTTCTTCAGTCCTCTGAGCCACCAAATTATTGGACTTCCAATGAATAAAGGTTGCCCACTGCAGCTCTAGAATGTTTTCCTAAGCAAAGTAATTTTTTTTCAACTCTACTTTTGGCTCGTAAATCTAGTCTCATTAACACTCTCTGTTAAGCATGTAGAAATAGCTAATAAATACCTACCTACATTTTGAAATTTCTTTTTATCTAATACTATAACCTCCTTTAGCTTAGGTTCTGTTATTTTTAGCATCATAACCCAAGTACCAAACTCTTCATTAATTCAACTTAGGTTTGGCTATAACTGGCAGAATACCCTCATTAAAAGTTATTGAAGCATAAAATTCTAATAGGTAGTCCTGGATTCCCCACAGTGTTGTATCTATGGCTTCTTCCATCAAAGGGCAGTAGAATGTGACAGCTGAGGAGACAGCATCAGGTGCAATACTGCATATGTTTCAATTCTAGCTTCACCACTTACTGTCTGCATGACCTAGGACATATAACTCCACCTCTGTGCTTTATTTTTACAACTATATAATTGAAATAATATTAAATATCACATAGGGTTGTGAGAATTAAGCATGTTAATACATATAATAAATTCAGAACATTTCCAGGTACAGAGTAAATTATATACATGTTAGCTTGTGATTACTTAGCTTTTGCTATGCAAGAACCACTCAAAAACTAGTGTTTTAAAATATCAACCATTTCTGTTGTTCACTGTTGTTCAGATTAGCAATTTGGTATGGTCTAGGATGAGTGTGGCTAGTCTCTAGGTGGGGCTTCCTCATAGGTTTGTGGTCAGCTGGTAGGGCTGACTTGTTTATCATTAACGTGTCTGAGGAAGCTGGGATGACTGGGCCTTCTATTGATGTGTCTTCTCATCCTGCAGTGAGCGAGCCAGAGCTTCTTCACATGGCAATGGTGGCAATGGGTACTAAGAGTAGCAAGAAAAGCCAAGTTCTAGTGTATGAAAATTTTTCTAAATCTATGACGGCATCATGTTTGTTGCAGCCACACTGGCCAATGAAAGACCAAGGTCATTCCATATTCTGGAGTTGAGAAAGACTCTGTCCCCTGATGGGAGGAATTGTAAAGTCATACTGCAATATTTGCAATTGACTACCATCGTGATTATTATTGCTATTGTATTGAGCTCTACCATGTCTTCATTCCCAAATTAACATCATAGTCCAGTTCCAAACATCAAAGTTTTCAATCTAAACATGAAGCAAAATATCCACTTTCTTTAAAGGACATAATGCTGAAAAGTTTCTGTGGTAGGCAGAATAACGGACAACAAAGATATCACTGGAAACTTTGAATTTGTTGTTACATAACAAGGGGCTATTAAGTTTACAACAGGATTTAGGTTGCTAATCAGCTGACCTTGATTTGAGTAATTTATCCTGATTATCTATATAAAAGGAGGCAGGAGACTCAATGCCAGAGTCGGAAAAAGATTTGAAGATTGTACACGGCTGGCTTTGAAGATGAAGAAAAAGGCCATGAGCCAAAGAATGCGGAGACCTCTAGAAGATAAGAAAGGCAAGGAAACAGATTTTTCTCTCAGAGCTTCTAGAAGGAATAAGGCCCTGTTGATACCTTGATTTTAACCCAGTGAGACCCATTTTAGATTTCTGACCTCAAAAACTGCAAAATAATAAAATCATGTTGTTTTAAGCCACTAAGATTGTGGTAGTTTGTTACAGCAGCAGCAGTTCCACAATCTATTTCTGCTTAATTGCTAAAACTGAGTAGCATGGCCATGTATAACTGTAGAAAAAGTTAGGATGTGTAGGATTTTTTTCCAGGCTATATGCTTAGATAATTTTATAAGTTTTATTTCTGTGGACGAGAGAAAATATAATATATGTGAGACAAACAATAATCTCTGCCACAGTGACCTTACTAGTTTTATCAGTACAGAGCTCATCCAATTTTAAGCATTTTAAAAGTATGCATTACAATAAATGAGAACCTAATTACCAGTATGAGACAAAATACAGCCTACCATCCTACTATGCTAAAAGTACAAATGTGTGCAAAAATAAACATATATTCAGGGGTTTTAAATAAATTGATATATGTAAAACTGCAGAGCAGAACTTGGCATATAATGAACATTATATAATTTCTAGCTAGTATGATTTTTATTTTTGTTACTATGACTCTGCAAATAATACACACCTAATCTGCTTGCATCAGTTTAATTGTTATTATTGGGGAAGTTAGTTCCCATATGTTTTCAATTAAGAATGAACAATATTTCTGAAGCTAATAGTTAAACCTAGACTTCTATTCCTCTTTAGAAAGTACACAATCCAACCCCATATGTTTAACTTTGGTCTTGATTTTACTCAGCTCTATCGCAGCAGGTATAGAGGATCATTGAAGCAAATTAAGCATTGTTTCTGTGATTATAATTGGTGATGGTCAGGGATAAATAGTGTATAAACCCAGAGCAAATGTGGGAAACAAAATATATAACCAAAGGCATACTAGATTAAGGAATATTATAAAAATTAATAGTAAAATATTTATACAACTAATTTTAGGGGACTCAGAAGTAGGTACTGTTTTATTTACATAAACTCCAGTGAAAAAAACAAGTAGTGTTATGAACATCTAATATGTTTCTAGCTGTGTGCTAGTAATAGCACTGCCTGTAAAAGGAAGTAAAGAAAGAATATTCACTACATATGTATTTCTTGTAATAGACACCCAAAATAAAGTATCATGGTTAGTAAGCACTTCAGCATAATTTTATTATGATAATTTTTGCTGTTCTGATTTTACATATGCAATAATTAAGGCTCAGAAGAATTCATCGATTTGCACCCTCAGACACCTAGCAAGTGGGCTCTTTAATTCATGCTTATGAAAAAGATTTTTGTTAGCCTCTGGGGAACTTAAGAATATTTTCTAGGACTTCACCTTCCTGTCCTTCCCTACTTTTATTTCCAAGTCCAAGGAGGATAAACAATTAGATTTTTAAACTTAGAAGTATTTTTTTCTTATCTTCAATCCTCTCTCTGAATTGCACTGTAAAAGTCATAAAAAGATCAGTCACTTGGATATGTATACTTCATTTTTATAACAGCTTTATTGAGATATGCCAATTTATACTTTTAATATATTTAGTTTACTTACAGAGTTTTGCAATTATCACTATTTAATTTTTAATATTTTTATCACCCAAAAAAGAAACTCCATACCCATTAGCAGTTACTCCTATTCATCTCATTCCCTCTAGCTTCTAGCAATCACTGATCTACTTTCTGTCTATAGATTTTCTTACACTGCTCACTTGATTATGAATTGAATCATATAATATGGGGCCTTTTGTGACTAGCTTCTTCCAGTTAGCATAATATTTTCATGTTCATCAATATTATAGCATACATCAGGATTTTATCTTTTATTGCTGGATAATATGCCATTGTATGAATATAGCACCTTCTATTTATCTATTTATCAAGTGATAAACATTTAGGTTATTCTCACTCTTTTTAAAAACTTTTATTGAACTTATTGGCTGACATTGGTTAATAAAATTCTATAGGTTTTAAGTGTACAACTCTGTAATATGTTATCTGTATATTGTATTGTGTTCACCACCCTAAGTCTAGTCTCTTTTCATAATCATTTATCTCCCCTTTACCCTCTCCTAACTCCCTCAACCCCCTTTCCCTCTGGTAATCACCATACTGTTGACTATGTTTATTAGATTTTTTTTCCCTGCTTAATCTCTTCATCTTTTCCACCCAGGTTTGGTAGACCAACTAATTATGAATAATGCTTCTATGACTATTCATGTTCAAGTTCTTGTATGGACATCTCCTTTCTCCAGTATATATATGTGATAATTATATGTTTAATCTTTTGAGAAAATCCCAAGAAAATTTTAGATTCTGACTATTAATGTTTGAGGATTCCAGTTTCTCCACATTCTTGTCAACACTTGTTATCCTCTGTCTTTCATATTATAGCTATTCTAATGTGTGTGAAGTGACATATGATTGTGGTTTTGATTTCCATTTCCCAAAAGAACAGTGATTTGCCTATCTTTCAAGTGCCTGTTGGCTATTTATACACCTTTATTTTTTGAGAAATGTGGATTTGAATTTCTCCCCCATTTTCTTAATTGAAACGTTTCTCTTTTTATTGCTGAGTAGTAGGCATTGTTTATATATTCTTGATACAATTCCCTTATCAGATATATTATTTGCTCTGATTTTATGGACTGTCTTTTTCTTTATTAAGATTTTTTTAAAGAGTTGTTAATTCACAGAAAAATTGATGGGAAGGCACAGGGATTCTCTATGTACCTCAGGATTTGGACAAATATATAATGAAATGTATTAATTATTAGGGCATCATACAGAGTATTTTCACTGCCCTAAAAATCTGTGCTATGTCAATTCATTCTTTCACCAACCACATCCCTTGGCAATCACTGATTTTTTAAAAAATCTCTATAGTTTAACCTTCTCCAGAATGTAATATGGTTATAATCTTATGTAGTCTTTTCTTTTCTTTTTTATTTTTTTATATTACCTTTCATTTTTATTGTATTTTTTTTACATTACCTTTTAGTCATCTTATACCCCTCTCCCCCCAGCAATCACCACACTGTTGTCTGTGTCCATAAGTCCTTTTTCTTTTTTGCTCAATCCCTCTACCACCTAACCCCCCCTCCCACTAGCGGTCATCCTGCTCTCCATTTGTTCATTAGATTCCACATGAGTGAAATCATATGGTATTTGTCATTCTCTGACTGGCTTATTTCACTTAACATAATGTTCTACAGGTTTATCGATACTGTTGCAAAAGGTAAAAAAACTTCCTTTATTTTACGGCCAAGTAGTATTCCATTCTGTAAATGTCCCATAGTTGTTTTATCCACTCATGTACTGATGGACACTTGGGCTGCTTCCATATCTTGGCAATTGTAGATAATGCAGCAATGAATATAGGGGTGCTTATGTTCTTTGAAATTAGTGTGTTGAGTTCCTTCAGATACATTCCCAGAAGTGAAATTGCTGGGTCAAAAGGCAGATCCATCTTTAATTTTTTGAGTTATCTCCATACTGTTTTCCACAGTAGCTACACCAATCTGCATTCCCACTAACAGTCCAAAAGGGTTCCCCATTTCCACGTCCTTACCAGCACTTGTTGTTTGTTGATTTATTAATGATAGCTATCTTGGCAGATGTGGTTTTCATTTGCATCTCTCTGATGATTAGTGATGTTGAATATCTTTTCATATGTCCATTGGCCATGTGATGTCCTCTTTGGAGAAGTGTCTATTCAGGTCCTTTGTTCATTTTTTATTTGAGTTATTTGGTTTTTTGGTGTTGAGTTTTGTAAGTACTTTGTAAATTTTGGATATTAACCCCTTATCATGGGGTTAATATATATTGGTGAGTATGTTCTCCCATTCTGTGGATTGTCTTTTTATTTTGTAAGTGATTTCCTTTGCTGTACAAAACCTTTTTAGTATAATGTAGTCCCATTTTTAAATTTTTATTTCCCTTGTCTGGGGAGATATATCTGATAAAAAATTAATACGAGCAATGTCCAAGATTTTGCTGCCTGTGTTTTTGTCTAGGATGTTTATGGTTTCAGGTCTAACATTTAAGTCTTTGATCCACTTTGAATTTATTCTTGTGTGTGGTGTAAGAAGGTGGTCTAGTTTCATTTTTCTGCTTGTATCTGTTCAATTTTCCCAATATCATTTATTGAATAAACTATCTTTAGCCCATTTTATGTGCTTGCCTCCTCTGTCAAATATTAATTGACTATAAAGAGGTGGGTTTATTTCTGGGCTCTCTATTCTGTTCCATTGACCTATGTGTCTGCTTTTATGCTGGAACCATGCTATTTTGATAACTATGGCCATATAGTAAAGTTTGATAATTGACTTTTTTCACCTACTAATATGCATTTAAGTTTCCTCTATGTCTTTTTATGACTTGATAGCTCATATCTTTTAATCACTAGGTAATATGTAATTATCTTAATGGACCACTATTCATTTATTCATTCACTTACTGAAGAAAAACTGTTGCTTCCAAATTTTGGAAATAATGAATAAAACACCTATAAATGTAAATGTACAAGGTTTTGTGGAGATAAACATTTTTATCTTCTTTGGGTAAATACTAGGGCATGCCATTGGTAAATCAAATGGAAACATCAACTTTAGTTTTTGAATAATTGTTAAATTGTCTTCAGAGTGGCTGTGGCATTTTGCATTGTCACTAGCAATATATGAGTGTAGGAACTGCACATGCTCACCAGCATTTGGTGTTGTTAGTCTTTGGGTCCAATCTAATACATGTATAATGGTACTTCATTGTTTTAGCTTGTACTCCCCTGATGACATATGATATGGAGCATTTTTATATGCTTATTTGCCACACACACACACACACACACACACACACATATATATATATATATATATATATATATATATATATATATATATATTTGTTTTTTGGTGAGGTATATTGTATAGTCTTTGCCTCAGTTTTTAGTCAGTTGTTTTTTTTTTTTTTAGTTTTTCATTTTTGTATATTTTGCATAATATAGTCCTTTACAAAATATATCTTTTGCAAATATTTTCTCCCAGTCTGTGGGTTGTTTTTTCATTCTCTTGATAATGTCTTTTATAGAAGTATGTAATTTTAATAAAGTCCAGCATATTAATTATTTTTTTATGGATTATGCCTTTGGTGTTTTATCTAAAATGTCATTTTCATACCCAGGTCATCTAGGTTTTCTCCTATGTTATCCTCTAAAAGTTTTAGTTTTGCACTTTATATTTAGGTCTATGATACATTTTGAGTTATTTATTGTGAAGGATGTAAGATCTGTATTTAGATTAATTTTTTTGCATGAGGATGTCCAGTTGTTCTAGTATCATTTGCTAGAGACTCTTTTTGCTTCGTTGTATTATCTTGGCTTCTTTGTCAAAGATCAGTTGACTATATGTATGGGATCATATTTTTGTGCTCTCTATTCCATTGACATTTGTATATTCTTTCATCAAATTGCAATGTTTTGGTTACTGTAGCTTTATAGTAAGTCTTGAAGTCAGGTAGTATCAATAATTTGATGTTCTCTATTAGTTTGTGTTGGCTATTCTGGATATTTTGCCTTGCCATACCAACTTTACAATCAGTTTATTAATGTCCACAATATATCTTTCTGGAATTTTTATTGGGATTGCATTAAATCAAGTTGGGAAGAATTGACTTCTTGGTGATATTGAGTCTTTCTATCTATGAACATGGAATAACCTCTCCATTTTTTCAGTTGTTCTTTGTTTTATTCATCAGAGTTTGGTAGTATCCCTCCTATAGATTTTGAACATATTTTGTTGTATTTATACCTAAGTTTTCTATTTTTGTGTTGTCTTTCGTGGTTTTAATTGAACATTTTATGTGATTCTGTTTTCTCTTTTTTTAACATATTTGTCTGGTTTTACTTTTTTTTAGTGGTTACCCTAGAATTTGAAGTATACATTTACATCTAATCCATATCCATTTCCAAATAACACTACAACACTTCACAGATAGTGAGAATATTTTATAATAACAGAAAAGTTCTAATTTCTTAATCCTGTCCATTGTATAATTACTACCATTCACTTCACTTGTATATAAGCATACATGAGAATATATACATATATGATATATGTGTAAGTATACATGATAACTATATTGTTGGTATTTTTATTTTGAATAAACTGTTAATTTTTAGATTAATTAAGAATTTTAAAATGTTTTTATTTTACCTTCATGAGTACTTTCCTTGCTTTATATAGATCTGAGTTTCTGACCTATATTATTATTTTTTCTTTCTAAGGAACTTCTTTTTTTCTACTAGTATTATTGGAATATAATGGACATATAACACTGGGTTAATTTAAGGTGTACAATGTGATGATTTGATAAATATGTATATCAAATATACATATATATAGACAGAGAGAAATTATTACTGCAAGAAGGTTAGTTAACACATCCATTACTTCACATAGTTACCTTTTGTTTTGTGGTGAGAACATTTAAAATCTACTCTCTTAATAACTGTTAACTATACAATACAATATCATTAACACTAGTTTGCTGTACAATTAGAATTTATTCATCTGATAACTGGAAATTTGCACCCTTTGACAAGTTTCACTCATTTCCCTTATCTTCCCACCCACCTCCATCCTTGCTAATCAGTAATTCACTCTGTTTCTATTTATTTAGATTCCACATATAGGTGAGATCATACAATATTTGTCTTTGTCTTATTTCACTTAGCATGATGCCATCAAGGATCATCTATGTTGTTGCAAATGGCAGAATTTCTTTCTCCTATGCTTGATTATATCATGGTTACACATATTTTATATCTGTTGTAGATCTTTCACAATCCTTACATATTCTGTTTCTTTTTCTGTGTGTGTGTATTTTATTGATGTATCCTCTTAGAGATTCTTTCCCCAGCTATGTCTGGTCTACTAATAAGCCCATCAAAGGTACTCTTATTTTCTATTCTAGTTTTTTTTTTTTAAGTCTTCAACATCCCCTTATGCTTGACCTTTCCTTCCCTTTGCTTACAGTGCCCATCTGTTCTTGCATGCAGTTTACTTTATCCATTAGAGACTTTAGCATATTAATCATAGTTGTTTTAAATTCCTGAGCTTATGTCATCTCCATATCCCTGCATGTCTAGTTCTGATGCTTGCTCTGTGTCTTAAAATTGTGATTTTTCCTTTTTGTTATGCCATGTAATGCTTTTTTTTTTTTTTTTTTTCTTTTTTTCTTTTGTAGCCAGACATGATGTGCTGGGCCTGCGATTTTCAGCCTGTGTACCGTGGAACACTGGTGTGCTGCAAGAACTTTTAAAACATGCAATACCTGACTACTTAGTCAAGGGCACTGACCTCTTTCCCCTTAGATGGTCAAATTTAAAAAATGACAACAGCCAACACAACAATAGTCATCTGGTGTGAATGGGCCAAAAGTATAACTTTTTCTTTTTGTCAGGTTGGCAAAAAACATAATATATTTTTTGGTGTGCCTCAGAAATTTAGTAATTAGTTTATGTGTGTCATGAAATTTTAAAAAGTTTGAAAATCACATGAGGTAAAAAGAACTTGTGTAAATAGGCCTTTAATAATGTAAGGTGAGATGTGGTGGGAGGGAATGCATTCTGTAGTCTTATAATTAGGTTCCAGTCTTTTAATGGGTGTATGCCTCTGGACTGTGAACTTCACAAGAGTTTCCTAGTTTTTTCTTTCTCCTTTTGGGTGGAATAGGTTGGCTAGATGAATTTGAGTTATGTATTTCTCTTTCTCAGGTCAGTTAAGCTCTGATAATAGCCCAAAAGATCAAGCTTTAGTTAACTAGTTTCCCCTGAAGAAAAACCTTGGGGAATGGTAGAAAAAAGGAAAAGGGACTAAGCAAAGAACACTCATGAGTGACCCATGGACATGGACAGTGGTGTTGGGATGGATTATTGGAGTAGGGAGTGGGCTGGACAGAGGATAGCAAAGGGAGAAAATTGGAACAACTGAAATAGAATAAATAAGAATAAAAAAGAAAGTCCTAAAAAACAATTAGAAGAAGAAGAGGAAGAACAAGAACAGTGTTCTGGAATATTTCAAAATGGCTCCTTTCCCTTCCTATACATGAAGCAGGAGGGGATTTTTCTGACATCTACTTTGAGAATTTGGATGAGTACCTGGAGGAAAATTTCACAGTATTGTGGGGACAACTTATGACTGACTGGGTTCCCTTGGAGCTTTTAACTCTCAGACTTTTTCACAAAGCCATCAGCAATTAGGCAATTATATTGCAGGTTTTCTTACTCTTGTTCTATTGGTTCCCATTGATATTTCTGCTCTTTTGATAAAATGTGACTCATTTTATTTGCCTGTCTATCTCTCCGATATTTGGGGCAGCAGTTTTCCCTGTCCTATGGATCCAAGAACAGTTATTGATTTTTCAATTTGTTCAGCTTTTTGTTTATTATTAAGATAGAGTGGTGACTTCTAAACTCATTACATGTGGAACTAGAAATCTTAATTGTCTTGATTGTCCTTTTATTTTTGGTTGGTGTTGTCCTTTGAAGCACAAAAGATTTTTAATTTTGATGAAGCTTGATTTATTTATGTTTTTATTGTTGTTGTTGCCTAAGCTTTCAGTGTCATGTCTAAGAAACTATATCCAGACTCAAAATAATTGAGATTTATTGCTATGTTTTCTTCTAAGAGTTTTACATTTCAGCTCCTACATTTAAGTCTATGATTCATTCTTGATCAATTTTTGCATGTGCTATGACATTGGTACCCAACTTTCTTCTTTTGTATGTAGTCATCTTGTTGCTCTAGGACCATTTTTAAAAATGTATAGTTATTTTATATATTTTCTTTAGGTTATCTCATGAGACAAACATACTTAATTAGAAATAGCCCAACCAAAAAGAAATGTTAAAAAATGAGATTGGATGTCCTGGCTGGTGTGGCTCAGTGGATTGAGTGCTGACCTATGAACCAGAAGGTCACCAATTCAATTGCCAGTCAGGACACATGCCTGGGTTGCAGGCCAGGTCTCCAGTTTGGGGTGTGAGAGAGGCAACCAATCAATGTATCTCTTGCATACTTAAGTTTCTCTCCATCTCTTCCCCTCTGTCTCTAAAAATAAATAAATTAATAAATAAATAAATGAGGTGGGGAATCAAAATTTATCTTAGGTATTATGTTAATCACACATATATTCTGCTTTTTATTGGAATAAGTGTTATAAGAACTGAAATTTAGTTAAGGTTTTATGGCCTGCTTTTTTGTAAATCAATTAAGCAGTAGTTAGATATAGGCACAAGCTGACCTTATGGAATTTGGCATAAAGCCACAACTATCAATAAAAATTTAAAGCCACTGTGATCAAAACAGTCTGGTACTGGCATAAGAACAGAGAGATAGATCAGTGGAACAGAATTGAAAGCCCAGAAATAAACCCAGGCCTCTATGGTCAACTAATCTTTGATAAAGGAGGAAGGAACATAAAATGGAGTGAGAAGAGCCTCTTTAACAAATGGTGCTGGGAGAACTGGATAGGAGCTTGCAAAAAAATGAAACTAGACCACCAACTTACACCACACACCAGAATGAACTCAAGATGGATCAAAGACTTAAACGTAAGCCATGGCACCGTAAAAGTCCTAGAGGAAAACGTAGGCAGGAAAATTTCAGATATCTCATCTAACAATGTCTTCACAGATACATCTCCAAAGGCAAGAGAAACAAAGGAAAAAATAAACAAATGGGACTACATCAAACTAAAGAGTTTCTGCTCAGCAAAAGAAAACATCAACAAGATGAAAATGAAACCAACCATATGGGAAAATATATTTGCCAATGACATCACAGACAGGGGACTGATTTCCAAAATATATAAAAGCTTATACGACTCAACATCAAAAAAACAAACAACCCAATCAAAAAATGGGCAAAGGACCTGAACAAACACTTCTCCAAAGGGGACATACAGAAGGTCTATAGACACATGAAAAAATGTTCAACATCATAAGCCAGCAGGGAGATGCAAATAAAAACCACGATGAGATATCTCTTTACACCAGTCAGAATGGCCATCATCAACAAATCAACAAACAACAAGTGCTGGCGAGGATGTGGAGAAACGGGAACCCTACTGCACTGTTGGTGGGAATGCAGATTGGTGCAGCCACCATAGAAAACAGTATGGAATTACCTCAAAAACTAAAAATGGAACTCCCTTTTGAACCAGCGATTTTACTGCTAGGATTATACCCAAAAAATCCTAAAACACTAATTCAAAAGAATTTATGCATGCCTATGTTCATAGCAGCACTGTTTACAATAGCTAAGTGCTGGAAACAGCCTAAATGCCCATCTGTAGATGAGTGGATCAAAAAAACTGTGGTACATTTACACAATGGAATACTATGTAGCAGAAATAAAGAAAGAACTCCTGCCATTTTCAACAACATGGATGGAACTAGAGAGAATTATGCTTAGTGAAATAAGCCAGGCAAAGAAAGAAAAATACCATATGATATCACCTAATACAGAAAACTAAAGAACACAAACAAAAGAACTAAATAGAACAAAGAGCAGAATAGCAGTCAATAGGGGGGAGGGAGGAGGGAGAGAAGAGGGATAAGTAAGGGAAGGGTTTAGTCAAAGACCGTGTATAAATGACTAATGGACATGGACAACGGGGAGGGATATGATTGTGGGAGAAGGGGTGGGCTGGGTGGGGGAGAGAAATGGGGGGGAAATGGGACTACTGTAATTGAAAAATCAAAAAATAAAAATTAAAAAAATATATTTTTTTAAATAAATAAAAGAATGCTGCTAAGTCGGTTTAGAGAAAAATAATTTATTTTCTTCCCTTTCTCTAGGCATATATTTTTATCAGGGATCTTATAGGAATAGGTATGCATAGGTAGTCAAGGTTAGGGTTTAGGCATTTTTGGATGCCAAAACTCGTAAGAAAGACATTTTATGTTTTTTTAAATTAAATTACAATTTATCTACCTGTATGAAAATACACATTTTTATGGAGTTAAAGAAAGTGCATATGAAAAGATTATTCCCAAAATATGCAGTGCTATTACAGAAACAAAGAATAAAATAGATTACAATAGGGCGCTACTTGTAAACACAAACAGCTGTAGTTAGAAAAAGGAAAGATTAGTGTAAACAAGTCATCATAAATGTATTTCTTAGAACACTATGGTTGCTTCTCCATATTGAGCACAATATAAACTACCTTGAAAATGTAGTGTGAGATTTAAAAAAACACAGTATTTCTAAGGTAAAACAGACCTTATCTTGATTCTTGGCTCCTCTGCTATTTGAATGATGAGAAAGATATTAATCTCTGTACCTAGGTTTCATTGAAATACAATACCTATATTTCAAACTTGAAATATAATACCTATATTTTAAAATATACATATATTTTATAAATTTACTTTATAAGTACTGAGAGATTTCAGTATATCTCTCTATTCTTATAACACTTATCAATCATCACCTAAATATGTGTTATATATTTTAAATTTTACACAGTCTTCCTCCCTTAAGTTAAAGAAACTATTACGATTACAGGAGACCTGTCTGTTTTACTCATTTCCATTACTCAGCATTTAGAATCCTGTCTGGCATATACAGGAATATAATAAATATTTGCTGAGTACATGGATAAATGGTAATTATTAGCAATAGGCACCTTTACTTTTTAATTTAAGTACTTTGGAAACTGGGATGACACCTGCATATGACCTTCTATTTACTTACTATGCTTTGTCAGCAAGAGTAAACACTTGCACCTGGATTATTAAAAATAGCATTTATCTTATTTTAAATATCAGGTCATTAAAATGCAACAGTGCTAGAATTGCATTGACATAAAGTCAGCCTTGTAAAAGTAGTAAATACTCAGTAAAAATGAATATAATTACTATTGTTAATAATTACCATGATGTTATAGGTTGAAATGTGTCCCCCCAACACCACAATAAAAAAGATGTGTTGAAATTCTACATCAAAATATTAGGACCTAGTAGAGATTGAAAGTTTAACCACGGGCCGCCAATTTACCATACAAACGGAGTTGTTCCTTATAAACTGAGTGCTATCCAACCCCCCTGCCATAAAATTGAGCATGCATAGCCATACTCCATAATCAAATGGAAGTGGTATGTATATGAGATCAGGCTCAAGCAGGCCCCAAAGGCACAAGCAAGTTACATAAAGAAGTGGCTCAAAAGTCCATGGTCTCCACTCCTGCTACATTACCTTCTTTTTCCCAACACTTACCTATAGACTCATGGAGAGTTCTCAGAAACAGAGCAGACAACTTTTGTGACAAGAACTGTAATGGGCTGGGATTTTACCTTACTTATAAGCTAATTAGTTATCCCACTACTGTTTCATGGGACTTGGCAGAAGACCAAGGAGTCCTGGATGAATGACAAAGAGATTTATTCCTCACGGCAAGAATAGTTGCCAGAAATTCACATTGGTTTTTGTTGGTTCCCATGTTCCATCTAATCCGTGGGGAGGTGGAAGGGGTCCATTATAGATGCCTGTACTCCAAATGGGTTTTATTACCTGAAGAAACTTTTGAACTGAAAGGATTTATTATTTTTATAGTGAGCAAAAACAAGTTTGTTCTTGGTGGTGGTGGGGGGTGTTGCGGATGTTTTCTCATTTCTCAAAGTTTGCTTGCTGAGAAATGACTCAGGTAAAAGGCAATAAGGGCCTTGCCTTCACGGCACACCTTGCAAAAACTTGTAAGGGTATTCCAGGCTTACAGCAGACCACCTTTTCCATCGTAGCTACCTCTCTGCCCTGCAAATTCTTGATGATCAAATTTTCTACATGAGTGACACTGTCAATCACTCTGATTAGTTTAACCAGAGACTGGTACAAAATCTGTTCTATTTGTTTCATAGAGTGTTTTGGCTATAATCACAAAACTCCAAGCATCAGAACAAACTTCAGCGCTGATTGACAGTTATACCCCATAGGACACAGAATCCGCAGCTTGCGAATAAGTTCCAGGGTACTATAGTAGGTATTTTTTGAGACAACAAAGATATAGTCTGAGGCCAGGTTGTTATCCTTGAGGACCTAGGCAAGACAGTTTAGACTGACCCATTAATCTTTGGTATTGTTATAGACAATGTTAACGTTTATCTAAAATTTGTATGTTGTAACCTATCCTCATTGTAATGCTATTTGGAGATAGGGCTTTTCAGAGATAGTTAGGGCATAAAGGTGGAGTTCACATGTTGGGATTAAGTGCCTTTAATAAAAACAGATAGCAGACAACTCTCATGTCTCTTTTTCCATGTGAAGACACAAGAGAGAAGAAGGCCATCTATGAACCAGGAAATAAGCCCTCACAGACACCTAATCTGCCAGAACCTTAATCTTGGACCTCCCATTTTCCAGAACTGTGAGAAATAAATAGTGTTGTTTGAGCTACCCAGTCTGCAGTTCTCCTGTTACAGTGGTCCAAAAAACTGAGATGGGTAATAGATCAACCAGATAGCAGTCTCTATCCCTAATGAAAGGACATTTTATGGTAGAATTGAACACATATACAAACATATAACCTGAAGATGAATAGATCACTAGAGTTAAAACTGTGCTGTCACAGTTACATTGGTTTGATTCAGTCACATGGGAAGTGTCACTAAGCACCTTCAATTGCCATATATGGCATAATCCAAGGTTACTCAGACATCAGAAATATATGAATTTGCATTATTTATATAGAAGCAAAGTTGTGGTAGTCTGAATATCTGAACACATTGACCTTGGGAGTTACCATTGATAGCAGTCCCACAGCAGAGTAGTTCAGGTCTGGTTGTGTCCACATAAGTTTTTCTTTTTTGATGGCATGGGCACAGAGATGACAAAGCCAACAGCAGGATAGGTTGCCATCCTCAACTGCTGCTTGATTCAGATGGTGGTTCTATAGGGGGACAAAGAGAGTCTTAATTGCCCTCCTCCAATTCCCAATATTTCCTAGGGTCTAAGATGTTCACTTCTCAGATGCTGGAGTTTTCCTCTTTCTTGTCAACACAAAATACTTTATCCCAATTGCAAATGTACTCCCCCACCCCCATAATCTACTCCTACTTTCACAAGACCTAACATCCAGGGGAATCAGAGCGGAATCTCCAATTATAAAAATAAGTCTATATGACCCCATTTTGCCCTCATTATTACCTAGTTATCATCAGTCAAGGGAGATGATCCATTTGTGGAGACAGCCCCTTTCAGTAACCTGTGAAGTTAGGACAAGGGAGGAAAAAATGTTTTCAGCAGTGTTCAGTAATGCACAGGGCTTGTAGTAAACCGTCTTTCTAAGACTTTATTTTTTTTGAGCACCCATTAAATATAAGCATAGGAAAACAAAAATTAAATTTGACATAGTTCATTTTTTTCTAAGAACTTCCAATAGAACAAAGGGAAAATTATATGAGAAAAAGATGTAAAAATTAGCAGTCAAAATGGCATAGTAGCTTAACTCTTTTAAAAAAAACAGCTCATCAAAGTATGACATGGAAACAAGGACACATACTATATGATAAGATGGACATTTAAGTTGCTTTCATGTGCTGGCATACCAAAAAACTGTACAATTTAATATGTACAGTCAGGTGAGTTTGGAGATAAGTATGTGCCTATGAAATCATCACTACAATCATGTCATAAACATGTTCATGACCTCCAAAGGTTTTCACCTACCTTATTTATTGTTACTATTATTATAATTATTTACGATAAAAACACTGAACATAAGATCTACCCTCTTAAAAATTTTTAAGTATACCATGCATTACATTACTATACGTTATATAATAGCTCTATGAAATACAGTAGATTTCTAGGACTTACTTATCTTGCATAACTGAAACTTTCTATTCTTTGACTATTTCCTTCCTGTTTTCCCCTTGTTCCAGTCCCTGCCAACCACCCTGTTCTCTTCTTCTATGAGCTTAACTATTTTAGATTCCACATGTAAGTTGCATCGTGTAGCATTTGTTCTTGTCTCTGATTTATTTCACTTAGCATAATGTCCTCCAGATTCATTATGTATGTTGTCACAAATGGCGGGATTTCTTTCTTTTTTTAAAGGTGGATCATATTTCATTATCTGGATAGAGTACAGTTTCATTTTTCTGCCATCGATGCACATTTAGGTTGTTTTCTATTTTGGCTATTGTAGATAATTTTGCAGTGAACATGGGAATGCAGATGTCTCTTCTAGATGCTTATTCAATTCTTGTGGATATATAGCCAGATGTAGTATTGGTGGAAAATATGATAGTTCTACTTTTAATGGCTTAGGGAACCTCCATACAGTTTTCCTATAGTTGTATCAATTTACATTCTACCACAGTATAAGGGTTTCTTTATCTCCATATACTTGCCAACTATTGTTATCATCTTTTTAAAATAATAGCTACCCTAACAGGCATGAAGTAAAATCCTGTGGTTTTTGAATTGCATTATTCTGTTTATTAGTAATGTTGAGCACCTTTTCATAAACCCACTCGCTTTTTGTATGTCTTCTTTGGAGAAATGTTTATTCAGTTTTTTTGCCCATTTTGTAATCAACCTATTTGTATATTTTTGCTATTGAGAGAAGTTCCTTACATATTTTTTGAAAATAACTCTGTTTATCAAATCTATGACTTGTAAATATTTTATCTCTTCCCATAGGTTGTCTTTTTGTTTTGCTGATTGTTTCCCTTTCTGTGTCAAAACTTTTTATTTTGATGTAATTAAGTATCTATTTTTTGCTTTTGTTGCTTGTGCTTTTGGTGTCATATCAAAGACATCACTGCCAAAGCCAATGTCATGTATGCTGATTTTGTATCCTGAATGTTTACTGAATTTTTTTGTTAGTTCTAACAGTTTTAAGTGTATGTGTATGAAGTCATTCGAGTTTTTGATGTATTATCCCCCTTTCTCTAATATTTTCCACTGTCAATAATTGTCCATTAACTATGAGCCTTGTAATGTTGAGTCTTTGACTTGGGAATTTTTTACCTAAATGCTTCTTCTTAGAACTAATTCCATCTTCACCTTTATTCTTAGATCCTATATTGAACCTCTCAAATTCTAATTTTAATCTTGACTTTTAATAATTGTTACTCCATGAAACTGTTTTTAGTCACAGCATTTCTCCATAACACAACTCATATCACCTCTCCCAAATTTAAGTTGTCATTAACATTTTACTTTCTATCCTACTCAAGTGTTTTCATCTTTTTTTCTGTATCATATAATAAAAATTACAACTATTTTATGTATTAGACACAAAATTAAAGTCATGTTTTCATATTATTTATTATACTAGATCCAATACAGCTCAAGCTCAGTCAAGTTTAGTCTCAAAATTATTTCTTTGAACATTTTGTTGTATTCTGTTCCCATTGTTTGCATCATAGTACAAATCATCACTACCTCATTTCTGCCTTTTTATAACTTCAACAGCCACCTAAATACAATAACTATCTTAAAATTATTTCATTATATTATTATCCTGCTTAAGAATCTTCAATGACTCTCCATTATCTATTGAATCAAGTCCAAATTTTTAGTTGGTTTTATCCAAATGTATTTTCATAAATAAATATGCCACTGATATTCAAGCTGATACAAAATTTCCTTTTATGCCATGGGTAAGGATTTTTGCTTTAAAATTGAGAGAATTGAATTACAAAAAATGATCTGTTATGGTATCTTTTTTTTTTCCCCTATGTTTCCAGATTTAAACACACACATAGATACACACATTTATTTTATTGTCTTTGTTAGATAATTGTAAAAGATATGGTACAAATAGGCAGAAACAGGGCTTATTTATGCACTGAGGCAGAAACATGCCTTTTAGAGATACTATGGCTTTTCTTAACTCTGAATGCTGTCTAGTTGTGCGTATAATATTAATTTGATGTCCTCCAGTGAGCCCCTGAGATTTAACATACCACAAATGAATTTGAAAATCATGTTTTTATATCAGAGATGATAAATTATTTGTAAAGAATTCTCGTATGATATGTCTATGATTTTTTGAAGCCCAAGTAATTTATATAAATATATTTATCAACAAACTATATACTGTACCTACTATTGCTCTTAATTACTCAATATGTAGAACTTAATAATTTTAAAGCTTACATTAAAGTCTCATAGCAAACTTAATTTTATTAGCTTTTAGTTGTGCAGAAATGGTTATGCTCTCTAGTTTTGTGATTCTAGAAAGGAAGAGAATTTTCAAGTTTCCTTCCCCAGACTCCAGCACAATTAATTTCAGCCAAGACACCTACACAATGAAGCCCGTATATAATAACTAGAGCTACAAGGATCCCAGCATCTTGTATTTACTTCCGGTCATAGGTCTTTATTCATCGGACTCTCTACTGAGGATTCTGCCTTCGGTTTTAAGCCTGTACATGCCTCTCTGATTTTAAACTGACACACCTTTCTGACTTTGACAGTTGCCATCACACTTTATGCTTGTAATTCAACCAAGCTTGATTCAGCCATCCTCAATTCCATACTAAAATGAGGTATGGAATATGGATTGAATGGCTTATTAAAATATATATCACTACAAAGGAATCACTTAACTTTATACTTCTTCCTTTGTCCAGGTTTCATAGTCATATAACAACTCCCATAATAGCAACCTTAAATTTTATTTTAACCATTTTTCTTGATAAATGAATGCAAGTAATATTATACAGACTGTTCACCTAACAAAGTGATGTCCTTTCTCTGTCCTTTTTAAATCCATCAACTTCCCAAATAACTCCAGTCCATATTTACTTCCCTGTCTTAACCTTACAAATCACTTATTAATTGTACCATAAATGTTGACACTTTATTATCTTCAATTTAGCACTATGCATAATCTTACACTATTCTCTGAATTTGCAGCTTGAGGGAGGGGAAGTAACTGAGGTAGTAAGTTTCTTGGGAAGAAGATAAGTAAACAAATAATGTTGATGCTGACTATAAATATTTACCTTAACCTAGTACACTAAACAATGACTAAGAAACCCAATACATATTAGACATTGAATAAAAATGTGTCCAGTGAGACAAAAATAAATTATAAGTAAATGAATTACAGTTATATAAATGATTAAATTCTCAAATTGTTTTTGCCTTATCCTCCCAATGGCATGGGTTAAAATACATTGTACATTCTTAAGAAAAGTTGCTCAACTTCACTAGCTACTAGGAAGATGCAAATAAAAACCACAATGAGATACCACCTCACACCTGCTAGAATGGTTGTTATCAACAAGACAAGAAGTAACAAGTGTTGGAGAGGTTATGAAGGAAAAGGAACCATTATTCACTGCTAGTGGAAATGTACACTGGTACGGCCACTGTGGAAAAAAGTATGGAGGTTCTTTAGAAAATTAAGAATAAAGTTACCATATTGCCCAGCAACTCCTCTTCTGGATATCTACCTGAAAAAAAATTGAAAATATTTGTTTTCAAAGATGTGTGCATCCCTATGTTCATTGCAGCATTGTTCATCATGGCCAAGATGTGGAAACAACTGGTGTGTCCTTATATATATGAATGGATAAAGAAAACATGGTCCATACAAACAATGGAATACTACTCAGCCATTAGTAAAGAGAAAACATTTCCATTTGTAACAACATGGATGGATCTTGAGACTATTATTCTGAGCAAAATAAATCAAACAGAAATAGTTAAAAACCATATAATTTCACTTATGTGTGTGACACAAAACTTAAAGCAACAAATGAACAAAGAAAACAAACAAAAACTCATAGACAAAGACAACATGTATGGTGGTGGCCAGAAGGCAGAAGAATGGGGAAATGCTGTAGTAAAGTGTAAAAAGCATCAAATATATAGTGACAAAAGATTTGACTTTGGGTGGTGGGCACAGAATGCAATATACAGATCATGTATCATAGAAATGTACACTTAAAACCTATATAATCTTATAACCACTGTCACCCCAATAAAGTTAATCAAAAATACATTGTATATTCTCTTTCTCTTTGATTACTATGGAAAGAAGGTGAGAAATCTACCACTTAGGTTAAATTATACATTTTTATCTTAAAAAAAGCATTTGTGATTTTATGTTGAATTTATGATTCTTAAAGTATTTAAAATTTTATTATGTCATCTGTAATTAGATGCAAGAAAAGATAAATATTGATTTAAGTTTTTCTTTTGGAATAATCAACATATGGATATTTGTATTTTTTTGAATATTTAAACACAGAAGTACTGTATGATAACAATACCTATATGTATTTAAGTTTCCTTATTCTGAGAATAATGTTAGAATTAAGAAAACCATTTCTAAAAGTCCAGTGGTCTTGTTAGTACACTGTGATCATAATCAAGTTTCATTTCAAAAACTTAGTTTCTATGGAAACATTTTCTATCATATTATTTATTACAATATGATTTCAGTAAATTAACCACAGATATACTCAAAATTGTTATTGAGAATAAATTCTGATTGTCATTAATAGTTATAAGTAGACAAATCAAATCACTACAGATGGTGCTGGTTTTGGATTAAGACATGGGACTGCAAAGAAAAGATTAGTTGAATCTGGCATGTCTTAAGAAAATGAGAAATGTATTCCCAGGTCTTAGGCAATTTTCTTTTCTATAAAAACAATGTTCTTTTCTATTCTTTACTCAAAAGGAGATAATTGGTTTCAATATTTGTTTCTCTAGAAAGGTTAAGAGAGAAATTCTCAAGGAGAGTAATTCTCCAGTTTCTTGATTAAGTGCTTTATTTCTAGTTTCGCTGCTCTCTTCACAAAGTTGCAAATGTTGAGATGGGCTTGTAGGAAACAAGGAAATAGTGACTCCCAAACCAGTACAAAATCAGTAATAACAAAGGGCAAATGTAATTAAAGGGTCTCTGAGAGGGGAGTTGACAGCATTAGCATATTCACAAATCACAATAGGGGCATTTAGATAATTGCCTTTGATTGTAACTCCAGAGTAACCAGAAATGGAGAAACAGGGAAGAAGGAGAGGGGTTGGCGGGAGCTAATTGTGTTAGGGCGGGGAAGCTAATCACGTTCAGGGCAGGAAGCTAATCACTTTCAGGGCAATTTCAGGGTGGGGAAGCTTTAGGGTGGGGAAGCTAAGACTATAAAACCAGCCATCTTTGCCTACTTGGCGTACACATTCTCCTGGCTGAGGGTGCGCCCGGCTCTGCAGACTCGTGAATAAACGCCTCACTTTACTGCTCAAGTCCTGTGTCCCAGTTTTTACTGTGAGCATTTCTCACAGGCTTAAGTCCCCATTGAAGGCCAAGAGAATGACCATTTCCAGGCGACATGTGAGGGTGTGGAAGCAACCTGGCAAATCCTGATTTGCTGTAAATGCCACATATGTCTTGGAAGTTTTTGTAAGGTGACACTGTGGTTGAAACTCCTAGTTACAATGTCACTGTCCAGCCTCCTCTTCACATTTAAAGACAAGACACTGCTTTCATGAGAAGTGACATACCCCACTGACAAGGTACAGTTAGAAGCCTCCCTCGGAGACAGGGGTAGGCATATGACTAATGCTTTGGCTCAGGTTAAGCGATCAGTAGTCATTCAATGGGGTTTCTGCCAAAGCTTCTTAATTTGGGTTGATTCAACCAACAATTTATTTTTTCCTATGTGCTCCTTTCTTCTTCCTCTACTTGAAATGAAAACAAAATGGACTTGAGTTCAATCTAATACAAACATGAGGCAACTGTGCAGAAAGATGCACATGTTTTAGGTAGAGAGACAGAGAGGCGGAAAGATTTGGGGACCTTTTTGAGATTATAGAACCACAGTACCACATCATGTCTTCATTTTTCATGAGAGAAAAACAAACACCAGTATTTTGATTAATTGCTAATTTAGGTCTTTGTTACCAGCAAATCAACAAAATTTTTATTGATTTTTATTCTACAAAGTTGGTTTAGAATTTATTGTCAACTAGCATATATAGCCTGTCCTATACTTTATGTGCTCAACATTATTTGAATTAGACATCAGAGAGGAATATCTCTGTTCCTTTTTATGATATTTCTCAGAAATAAAATATATATCAGAGAGAGAGAGAGAGAGAGATTAAGTAAAAGAGGCTATGGGTCCTCTAATAAAAATTCAACATGGAAAAAAAAGTTGCTATTGGTTTTAGGAGACCAGAATTTGTATAGGATTACAAGTCAACTCCTCATATTCCTGCTTTGTGAAAGAACTTGGAGTGGGTTATCTCAGAGATAAATTCAAATCAGAAAATGTGGTACTTTTAGAATTTATTATCCTAGATAATATACTGCTTAGGTTTTCACATCTGGATATTTATGTAAAGTTATAACAAAGTTAATTTCAGATAATATCAGAAATATGTCAAGCTGTTGGTGACACTCCCAAGAAATTAGAGATTTGAGACCATTCTCAGGGATTTTTGTTGTTTATTTGTTTTGTTTTAACTGAGATAAGGTACTTGTTCAGCAGATAAATAAAACTTGTAGTTAGAAAGATACTTTTTGAAGAAACTTCTCACAATGTAAAAGTTCCTCAACAAGAAAGCATGTATACATCAACTCCTTCCCTCTCTGGTTCTTTCCAATAACTTTACTTAACATTTGTAGGACAGCCTTTACTTACCTCCCCATACAACAGTATTTCCTTACTTGGTAGTAATAAATTCCCTGTTACCAGCTGGTTACTGGTCACATTATCATTTGAGATAAAAGTCACTGTGCTGCTCTCCCACTGCTTTGCAACTAAATTTGGCCATAAAACCAAGTTCTTCTGATATAATATAGACAGAGATATGATGTGGCATTAAGGAGCGTTAATGTGTTTTTTTCTTTTTTCCTTGAAAGAGAGGAAAAACTCTTTTTCCCTTCTGATACATGACATAATGATGCATTCTACTAACATAGCAGAAGACAGGCTGAAGAGAGCAGAATAGAGACATAAAATGTTCAGACAGAACATAAGAAGGACCCACACCAGCCATGGCTCTCTTTAATGTACGAGATTAAGTAAATTGAAATCTTGTTTAAATCCTTACCAGGATTAAACAAGAGTTTTAAAACCACAGGTGTCTTGTTTTCTTTTTTTAATAGTCCACACCTAATTCTGTTTAACACAGTACCTGTACTATATCTATGGAGCACAGAAAGTGAGATACATCTGGATATCTGAAACAGATTTTTACATGTAAAAGTGACCTTGTCTCATTACCTTAATTCCATAATTTATGGATTGATTTCAAATTTGTAACAGTATGTTTTTTTAAGAAAGTTATAGTCATTTTGAGTTAACTTGTTGCAAAATTTATTGGCATAAGCATACACATATTTTGCTACATTAAGAAGGTCAGTTTGGTAAGATTATAAATCCATTGGTGAAATCATCACACCCAATCTATTTCTTTAAAATCTTCAAAACACTTAGAAATAGATTATTTAGGTGTATTCTTTCCCTTAAGATTTTCTGAGTTTGATATTTATAGAAAGAGGCATTGCAAATAAGTTACAAAAAAATATCTAAGCACCATTTGCCTAAGTCAGAGTAAGAAAAAGGAATGCGGTAAAAAATAACTCCCATTTCAAAACTTAAAAGGCAATTGATTTTGAAAAGCTCAAGGAGGAGAAGCAGTATTACCATTTTGGTTGAAGCTCTACATATAGCTATACATTTCTGGATAATTTTTAATTTGAAATTAGCCTTGGGAAGAAATTAGACCCCCGCCAAAAAAAAAAAAAGTCCTGGGGGGGGGTGGTTCCTGAACCCGCAGTCGCCGGATCGCGGATGCAGAAATTGACACAGAGAAAAGAGAGAATGACCTGGCAGGAGGAGTGCCTCTAGGGTGGGGTCGCTGCCGATCTGCAGAAATGCTTGGCTTGCGAAAGCAGCCCTTCACCCAGCCATAAAGAGGATTATCAAAGAAGAACATAGATCAATACATTGTAACAATCGGTTAGACTTTCTGGCGGCAGAGCACATTGCGAAAGATTAGATTGTACTCCTTGAGTTACGCATTCTGTTGCTAGTAAACATCCTGCTGATACAGATCTAAAGCTGGATAAAGCAGGACAGGCCTCAAAAGACACATGGCATTCCTATTCCTTTCCCCTAGCGTGTGACCAGTGGTGTGGTATTTGGAGTATGCCACCAAGTGCTTCCTGTTTCCGCTCAAGTCTTATAGTCCTGTTTTTGGACCTGGCTTGTGCAGCCGTTACAATTCCCTATACCACACAAGACGGTTTCCTACATGTCCTCAGTCTTTGAATGTATGTCTGTACATGAGTGAGAGTGTATGTTCCATTTATGAGACAGTGATATGAATTGATAGTCATAATGAAGGTATTTAGTCGTATAAATATATTTAGATGTATGTATCTTTAAAATCTTGTTGGAGATGTAGATTTTGTGATGATTTAGTAATTTTTAATGTCATCATGTTTAATGTTCATGAACTTTACTACATAGTGTATTAAAATAAGAAACTGATACTGAGTTCTGTGTATCAGGCAAGCTATATATGTCATATAATTTAATTATAATCATTTTATATAATTCCAAACTCAAATATTTTATTATTTGTTTAGGATCTCAGAACGAAGAAGAGAAAGAGCCAGGATATGATCTATAGCCACACTCTTTCCACTCTTTTGCAATAACTTTATAGTTTTAATTTTCTTAGCAAATGAAAAGGATACTTTAGAGTTTGATATACAGAGAATATTGATATTCCTCATTTACATATCCCTCCTGCTGAAATATTATTGTTTGGGTTTCTAACTCAAGTAGACAAATCAGTATACTGATCTGGTAGAAACCTGTGCCCATTGCAAATGGAATAAACAATGTGCTTTTTTTGTTTGCTTTTTGTTTTTAAAACACCTAAACCTTAAAATCAACCTTTTAAGAGCTGAACTTGCAAACCTAAAAATATAAAGTGATGACAGTATTATCATGGATTGCTTAGAAACTTGAAAGAATTCTCATAAATGTGAAGCCTAGTGTTTGTTTTGACAAAGAGAGCTGATAATTGTTTCTCACTAATCCATTTTTTCTCTAAACAAATATGTTTGTCCAAGAAATGATTCATAATAACCATATGCATATTAGAGTGCTTTAGAATTGCCTGAGGGTATTTTTTTAAATATAGATTCCTATACCCCATTCTCAAAGATTCTATTACAATAAGCGTGCTATGTGACTTGGGGATATATACTTAATAGATACATCTGGAGATTCTCATTAAAATGGTCTAAGGATTTGCATCCTGAGACTCATTAAGTCAATCTGCATGTTTATTCAATTTGAGTCATAGTAAATAGCATGAAGTTATATCTCCAAATAAAATCAATGAGTATGAGAATCCTTCATTTACCAATGAAGAAAACAACTCAAACATCAGAAACTCAGTTAACTGTGTGCAGGATCTGAGATTTTCCCTATTTGTCAGCTAACAAATTAGTTTCATGGATGTTGGAGTTTCTTGGGTCAGATACAAACAAAGCGTTTTGTTACTCACTGCGCAGCAAGCAGTGCTAGCTCCATGTCCATGCCACTTTTTCCTGTCCGTAGCAAATCTCACAGAGTGACAAGGAGCACACGGGTAGATGCTGCACATGGAGGAAACCCCAACCTTTTATAAAAGGGCTACACATTAATCTGCCCAAATCCTGCCCTGTAGGTAAATATGATTCTGAATGTCAAATAAACCTGCCTTTTATTCCTGTCTAGAGGGAGGCATTATTCCCATCTTCCAAGGCTATTGACTCTGTAAATGTCCTTAAGAAAGTAGTCTGGAACAAAAGCTTTCATTGTCTTAGCTTACAAGACTTGCAGGAACACAGAGACCCATGGAGAACTCGCCCAACAATAAATTTTCCATTTTTATTGCATATTTTACAAGATATAATCATAGGAATTTCACTATTCCATTTCATTTCCAATGTGACTTGTTTATTTTTGCTTCTTTCTCAAAGACAGATGGGAAGATGTCTCACCGTTACCTCACTAGGGTTCCCAAATGTTACAGGAGTGTCTATACAGTGTAGTTCCACAAGGCAAAAACAAACCGCAGTTGTGCGGCATGAGGATGGGTAATTATGGCTTGCTGTTCAGTTCCTATGCAACCCTTGCTTTTAATATACAAGCTGCAGTTAGTAAGGTAAAGCCTTCTCTGCTTTCTTCTCCCCGTGGTGTTCTCATCCCTATCACAACTTTACCAAAAATAAAAGAAAATCCAATTACTTCATACCCATACAATAAAATTTTACTGTAGAGATTGAAGACCCTTAAACTCAAACCAGTCTTAGAGAATTCTTCTCAACTTGTCTAAAACTAAGAGGCCTAAATCTCCCAATCTCTGTAGGTTTTTTTTCATTTATGACTCTAATTCTGCAAAATTATGGAGGGCAAAGCCCTAATATTTACATTTTTCCATCAAGGCCACCACCTAAATAGTGATATTCTAGCAAATGTGTAATGTTTAATTTTATTTTAATTTTGAAAATTTTAATATCCTGCTTAAGAAACTAGGTTCAATCCAAAGCAAATACTAGAAAGACAAGCTCAGAAAATGCTGGAAAGTTAACACTTAGAAAGAACTAACCAGTTCTTATTTGACTCATTAGCTGCTTCATTTATCACAGGATCTTTGTTAGTGGTTAGGATTATAATTTTTAATGACCTTCCATTGAATGGACTTGATTAGTGGTAAGATTAAATTTTATTTTTAGAACACACATGGTAAAAGGTACTATGTTAAGTAACATGGTGTTGAAAACCACCTGACCTCAAAAAGCTTATAGCCTATTAGAGAAAAACTATTTTACATAAAAATTTTAAGGAAGAGTAAAAAGTGATGCCTCATTAGGGAGCATGTGCCTGCTGGTGCTGTAACAAATTACTACTCTGTAGGGTTGCAGAACAGCACATATTTATTATTCTCTTTTAGTTCTGGAGGCCAAAAGACTAAAATCAGTTCCACTGGGCTAAACTTCAGGTGCTGGTAGAGTTCCTCTTTCCTCTGGAGTCTTTAGGAGTAAAACATTTCTTGTATTTTCCAGCTCCTAGGACCGTCCACATTCTCTGTCATGTGGCTTCTTCTTTCAGTATTTGCATTACTCGAACTTCTGCTGGCATTGTCACATTTCCTTCTCTGACTGGCTCTCCATCTTGCATTTGTCGCCTTACATGGACCCTTCTGATTACATTAGTCTCCAACAAGTAATTTAGGAAAATCTCTCCATCTTAAGTTTTTTTTCACTTATTCCCATTAGCCAAGTCCCTTTTGCCATATGAGGTAATATAGTCACTGGTTATGGGATTAATATATATATATATATTTGGTGGATCATTATTCTGCCTAACACAGAGAAGTGGAAAATTTTTTCAGTCATTAAGAATAAAACATCTATCATTTTAATTACATACTTGGTTTGATATCTGTGAGTTTATTAATTATTCTTATAGCTAACATAGGGGAATTATTTATATATTAATTCCCCTCCCCAAAATGCTATTATAACTAAACTAGACCATTCACAAAGAGAGAGGGTATGAATGTGAGAAAGACAGAGACAGAAACAGAAAACTTTGCTTTCTCATACCCTCTCATGAAGCTGAACTGCTAATTCACTTAAAAAGAGAACTCCCTCAACATTTTTAAATACTCTAGTGAAAAAAAAAAACTATTAATAAAACAGTAGTTGATCTTAAAGTAGTGCAATATAACAGCTTCTAAACTTGCTGACTGCTTATTGATTTATTTAGCTTATTCACTAATATTCTGTTCACAAGTTCAACATCCGAAGCTTAAGTGTGATGACTACCGGCCATTACAAAACCCAATACAAATTTCAAAGGAAGAAAGAAGCAGGTGAGCTTCCTATTACAAAATGGTAATATTTTGACACTACTGTCTGCCCTGAATTCAAAAGACTGGAAAGAGCATACCCTTGAAGCTCCATTCTGATGTCACAATATGATTCAAAGTAACCTTAATGAATATTCGTGTTTTCTATGTCTGAGATGCTATCATGATCCCATCACTTATTAAACAATAACAACACAATGTTGTTTTGGTGATTCTCGTTTATTGTTTCTACCAAATGTTGTAATGTAGACTTGAGCATCGAAGATCTTTCTTCTAAATAAAACTGATTTATCATTTTAATGGTATTTAAAAATGACATGTAATTCACAAAAATATCAGAAAAACACAGGAAAAGTGTAACAACAAAGCACATACTTTTTCCAGCTTTAAAAACATTAACTTCTTCTTCCAATAAACATGGAATAGAGATTGGATTTGGCCTTCCACCTGAAACAGCCAAAAAACAGAAAAAAATAAATAAAACAGTTGTTTTTAAGACATCAATCAATGAAGGACAGTGATTGTCTGAGGTTTACTTTATTGAGAGTGTTTTCAGGCCACAACCCAGAGAGGAGAAACTAAGGCAGCGCCTGAGAAACAGCTTGAGGCAAAGGAACTGAGTGTCCAGGGAGACCAAGGTGGCTCAAGTTCAAAAAATTGTACAATACAGGAGGAACCTGCATAGAGAGTTCCAGAGCTCACAGAAGGTTCCTTCTAAAGAATTCCACCCAGTACTGATCCTATCTATTTGTGTGAAGAAATTACCTGGGACCTGGGAAAGAAACATGTAAAGTGATTAAAAGTAACATTTTCTGATGCTCTTAAAAGGTATAGTGCTTTTCCCTGCCGGGCATACTGAAAAGCTTAAAAATCTGGGGACTATTGAGTATGGTACATAAAGAGTAATCTCTCAAAGGAGGGTGATAATCAGCCCTAAACTGAGCACTGTTCCAGTCCCATCAAACAAACCTTAAAAGTTAGAATGCAAGAATCATTTGCAGAAACCCATCTTCACCCCAGAACAAGGCTTAAAATATTTATATGAAATTAAATATCCACCATACCCCAAAAGTAAAATATTCACCACTATAAAAAGTAAAAATCTTAAAATATTTATAGAAATATATAATATCTACTACCTGAAAAATAAAATGCATGGTATCCAATAAAAAATATCAATAGATGTGAAGAAATAATTGATAGAATACAAAAAATTCAGTAGACATGTGAAGAAGCAATCTATAGAAACAGACAAGACAAAATTGTTACATTTAACTAGAAATTAAAATAGTTATAACTGTACTCCATATGTTCAAAACTTTAAGTAGAGACTTGACAGATATGTTTTATTTAAATCACATTTCTAGGGATAGAAACTAAAGTACCTAAGATGAAAATAATATTACTAAATGAGATTAATGGCAGATTAGAAATTACAGAGGACTTTGTAAAGTTAAAGACATGTTAATAGAAATTCACTAAAAAATAAATGGTAACCAGAATAATAATATGGAACATAATGTCAGTTAACAGTGGGAACATTTTAAGTGTCATAATTTACATGTAATTGCAGTCCCCAAAGTAGAGCATGGAAAGAGACTGAAAAATACTTTTTGAAATAATGACTGAAATTTTTCCAAATCGTATTAAAAATTTTAATCCACAGCTAAAATGATCTCAATGTTCCCCAAACAAACAAAAAAGATGAAGAAAAAATAAAAAAAACCTACAACGAGGCATATCATAATCAAATTGCTTAAAACCAGAGGAAAAAAGAAAACCTCAGAAGCAGTTGGAGGAAAAGGCACATTAGGAACAAAAGAACAGCAGGGAGGATAATGGCAGGTGACAAAGGGGTAGAAAAACATCTCTAAAGTTATTTTTAAAAAATCTTGTCAAAACAATTATTTACCCAGCCAACACTTTCTTTCAATAAAAAGGGATAAAGACATTAAACATGCAATATATGTAAGAATTTATTACCATCAGACCTACCCTACAAAAAAATGTTAAGGAGTGTTCTTTAGGCAGAAAGAAAATGATAGGAGATGAAAATATGGATCTATAGAAAGTAATGTTGAGAGCCAGAGTTGGTATTTTCATAAAGGGCTACATAAGGCTTTTGCTTATTTATTTAAATATTATAAAATCCTCCCCAAATATATAAGTAACCCAGAGAAAGAAAAGAACTAAAAACAAAACAGAAAAACAGAAAAGAAAGAACAGGTAGATAATGAAAAATTAAATGGCAGTTAAGCCCTAATATAGTAATATTCTATTAAATGTAAATTATTTTTAAAAAATTAATTAAAATAGGTTAGCAGAGTGGATAAAGTAAAAGTAAGATCCAATTATATGTTATAAAGGAGATTCAATTCAAAATAATGATACTGATAGGTTGAAAGTGAATGGATGGGAAAGGATATTATCATGCAAATATTAACTAAAAGACAGCAGGGATAGCTATATTAATACCAGATTAAGTAGATTTAAGAGCAATACAATTGTAGTTGACCCTTGAACAACAATAGGGCTCAGGGGTGCTGACCTTGCAGAGTCAAATTTCACGTACAAGTTTTGACTCCAAAAACTTAGCTTTTTCTTGGTACCTGTGAGGAAATGGTAGCAGGACACCTCTGGATACCAAAATCATTGGATGTGCAAGTTTCATCTTTAAAATGGCATATATCAATGCATAAAGTTGACCTTCCACATCCACAGACTACAAATCATGGATCAAAAACAGTAGAGATATTTATTGAAATAAATTCACACATGAGTGGACCTACACACTTCAAACCCTTGTTGTTGAATAAGAGACAAAGAGGGCTATTATAAAACGTGTCAATCAACCAAAAGACAGAGCAATCCTCAGTGTTTTTACACCAAACAACAGAGCTTCAAAAAATATTAAACAAAGGCTGATAGAACTGACAGATGAAAGAAAAATATACAATTATAATTAGAGGCTTCAGTACTTCCTGATTATTACAACAAAGAGACAGAAAGTAAAAAAGGATGCAAAAGAATTTGGTAACACCTCAACAAATAGCATCTAATCTTAAATTACAAAGTACTCCCCCAACAGTACAGAACACACATTATTTTCAAACACTCATAGAATACATACCAAAATAAACCATATTCTGGTCATAAAATGAACCCCCAACAAATTTAAAAGAATTGAAATCATAGTACAAGTGGTGTTTGACCACAGTTGAATCAAGTTAGGAACCTATAAAAGAGAATAACAGAAAAATCTCTCAGTACTTGGAAACTAAATTCTTTTGGTAACAATAAATTTTTAATAAAATTAAAAGAATTCAAATAATGCCAAGTATATTCTTTGACACATATTATTAAAGTAGAACTCAGTCTTTGAAAATAAGAGAAAGAGCTCTGGAGTATCCCCCAAATATATGTAAATGAATAACAGTTCTAAATAAAACATAGGTCAAAGAAATTAAATGGGGAATCAGAAAATGTTTTCAACTACATAAAAATGCAAATAAAATATATTAAACTTTTGAGTTGTCACCAAAGCAGTAAATTAGAGGATGATTTATAGCACTCCTTGTTTATATTAGGAAAGAAAAAATGTCTCAACTCAACCCTCAAGTGTCTTCCTTAAAAAAAAAAAACCATGAAAACTAGTAATGGGACAAATAAAATTCAAAGCAAGTAGAAGAAATTGTAAAAATAGGGGCAAAAATAAATAACACAGAAAACAGAAAAGCAATACAAAAGTCAGTAAGACAACTTCAGACATCTTTGAACCATATTTCCAGAGGATATTGATCTCTGAATTGTATACATTTTCCCAATACTTTCAAAATGTCATCCCTTGTCTTACAGCTTGCAAAGTTCCTCATATATTTTTTATTCCTCTTTAATGTTCCTTTCTTCTCTGATTGCTTACCAGATATTTTCTTCTTCTTTCTTTAATTGTATTTCAGCTACTATGTGTCAGGAACTTTTTTTTGTTTTTTAAATACATTCCCTGCTTTGAATTCTCTGGGTTCCTTGTATCTGTGGTTTATTTTCCAATAATTTTGGAAAATTGTTGGCCATTACCTTAAAATTTTTTTGCAACCCATTATTTCCTTTTTATCGTTCTAGAATGATAAATAGAGAGAAGATAAGGCCATTGTATATTATCCCACAGCTCTTGGATAATTCTCATTTGGTTTGTTTATTTTTATTTTATTCTTTTTTTATGTCTTATCTTGGATAATTTTTGTAAGCAGATTTTCAAATTCACTGTTATTTTCCTAAGATGTCTGCTCTTGAGTTCATCACAGGAATTCTTTATTTCTGGTATTATATTTCTATAGCTAGTGTTTTCCTTTGACTTCTTGTGTAGTTTCTACCTCTGCTAAATATTTCCACTTTTTTCATGCATGTTGCTTACCTTTTGCACTGGACCCTTTGTCATATTAATCATAATTATTGTGTAGTCCTCTCTGATATATCCAGCAACTGCATAATATTTGAATCTAGCTTTGTTGTTTTTATCTTGAAAACGGCTTTTTCCTTACTTTTTTGTGTATCTCATTATTTTTTATTTAGTAGTATATACTCTGTTAAGAACAGTAGGAAACGAGGTACATGGTAGTTATTCCTGGTGCACCTCTGCTTCTGAGGACTGTTGCTGCTGGGCTGCTGTTACCTAATTTTTAGATGGTGGCTGATAGTACTAGAAACTTTTGTAGGATTCCTGCTTCACTCTCATATTTTAGCAGTTACTGCACACATGTGACACATGGGGAGGTGGTCTTTCTCTGTGGTTCCTCCCTATCATTGGTGATACGCTGGTTTTGCACAGTAGAGCCAGGAGGTTTTCTCTATTTTTTTAAAGTATATTTTTATTGATTGTGTTATTACAGTAGTTCTAATTTTTTCCCCTTTGTTCCCCTCTGCCCAGTACCCCCCTTCCCTCCAGGAATCTCACCCCCCTTAGTTCATGTCCATGGATCACGCATATAAGTTCTTTGGCTTCACCCTTGCCTATATTATTCTTAACATCCCCCTGTCTATTTTGTACCAGCTGATTATGCTTCTTAGTCCCTGCACCATTTCCCCTTTTCTCCCTCTCCCCACTCCCAGATGATAACCCTCCAAATGATCCCCATACCTATGATTCCATTACTAGTCTGGTTTGCTTAGTTGGCTTTTGTTTTTATTTTTTAGATTCAGTTGTTTATAGTTGTGAGTTTGTTGTCATTTCAGTGTTCACAGTTTTTATCTTCTTTTTCTTAAGTGAGTCCCTTTGACATTTCATATAATAATGGCTTGGTGATGATGAACTCCTTTAGGTTTACCTTGTCTGGGAAGCACTTCATTTGCCCTTCCATTCCAAATGATAGCTTTGCTGGATACAGTTATCTTGGTTGTAGGTTGCTTTTCATCACATTGAATACTGCTTGCCAGTCCCTTCCTGCCTGCAAAGTGTCCTCTGAGAAATCAGCTGATAGTCCTATAGGCAGCCCCCTGTAGGCAACTCTCTGCCTTTATCTTACTGCCCCCCAGGACTCTCTTTATCTTTCACCTTTGGCATCTCAATCGAGATGCATCTTTGTGTGGTACCCTCTGGGTCCACCTTGCCCAGGACCATCCGTGCTTCCTGGACCTGTATGTCCAACTCCTTCATAAAATTTGGGAAGTTTTCCTCATTTTTTTCAATTCTTGCTTCCTCATTCTGCACTGGTTGACTGTTTTTTTCTTCCTTATATTCCAAGTCATTGATTTGAACCCAGGTTTTCTTCCCTTCACCACTGGTTTTGTGTGAATTTTCCTTCGTTTCACTTAGCATAGCCTTCACTCCTTCTCTTATGCGTTTGCCTTATTCAAGCATATCTGTCAAGCCTGTGAGCATCTTTATCACCAGTGTTTTGAATTCTGTGTCTGTTAGGTTGTCCATCTCCTCATCTGTTAAGTTGGCTATGTCCTCATCACTTAGTTCTCCCACTAGAACCTTGATCTGTTCCCCTTTTAGGGCCATACTTCTCTGTCTCCTCATTATGACAGGTGCCTGTGTTTGTTTGCCTCCATGTCCCAGGTAGAGCTGTCACTCCTGTTATGTTGTAAGGGGAAGAACCTTAGGGATTTGTCAGTACAGGGCAACCTGTTTCACCACATTGTGGCACTGTATGTGGGGGAGGGGTCTGAGAGGGTACAATGCTGCCTGCCCAGCACTCACCCCTTTTCCAAGCACCTCTCCCACTTCTGCACTGGACTGGTGCCCCTCTAGCTGCTGCCCTGGCTGTCGTTCCCAGAGGGGGTGGGTCTGTGGATGTTCTAGGACTGTGGGGGCCCTTTAAGCAAGTGGACTCTGCTGAGACCAGCAGTTTCTGCCTCCACCCCAACCCCCACTGGTTGGCACAGTCAGAAACAATGAGACTTGATTTTCCATGGTGCTGGGACCATGAGCTGCAAGGTCTGGTGAGGAACTGGTAATGCTCCCTAGGTGTGCCTCCTGACTTTTTAAAACAATGGTCCTCAACCTTCCTAATGCCGCAGCCCTTTAATATAGTTCCTCATGTTGTGGTGACCCCCAACCATAAAATTATTTTTGTTGCTACTTCATAACTGCAATTTTGCTACTGTTTTGAATCATAATGTAAATATCTGATATGCAGGATGTATTTTCATTGTTACAAATTGAACATAATTAAAGCATAGTGATTAATCACAAAAACTATATGTTATTATATATGTGTTTTCCGATGGTCTTAGGTGACCCCTGTGAAAGGGTCATTCAACCCCCAAGGGGTCGCGACCCACAGGTTGAGAACTGCTGTTTTAAAACATTGGACTGCACTTTCTGCTGGCCTGCCGCCAGCGCCGCTGCTGCCACCACCACACCGTGTCCTCTCCACCCTGGCTCTGCCACTCCTACCTGTCTGGATGAGTATTTCTTCTTTATATCTTTGTTTTCTGGAATTCCATGCAGTTTGGTTTCCTAGAACTTCTGGTTGTGTCTAGTTTTGAGGTAGTTGTATTCCTTCTTAGTTGTTGAGGGAGATGCTGCGTGTCTGTCTATGCCTCCATCTTTGCCAGAAGTTGGTTTTCTCTATTTTGGATCAGCGTCAGTCTTAGGCAGGTCTTGTGTCCCTGGTCCTCATGGGTAGAGATTCCTCAACATTCAAGTTCCTGCTTTCCATTGCAGCCATACTCTGTCTTCTATCCATGACTGGTCTTTAGTAGGAGGTATCTTCCTGTCCCATCATCATCAGTAGTAGACTTCTTCTTGAATTTGGTACATGTACTTGAGTCTAGAGATAGAGGGTTTTTTCTTTTACCCTACCTTATCAACAATGAATCATTGTTTGTGTTGTAGGTTTAGAAGTGTATTCTACCCATATCCAAAACCCATTTTATTTCTATCAGTCCACAAGAAGCAATGGATTTTGTTAGGAATCATCTGGATGAAATGATTTACTGCTACTGTATCATCATCTTAAAACTTTTGCATCCTATGGAGAGGAGTGCAGTAAAGCAGGTATAGTATTATGCCTGTCTTCCAGAGGCACCCAATTGCATGCTGCACATCTGTGCTATCAAGTGTCATCTGTCCCCAGAGCACTGGTAGAGGCCTGTTAAAAATATCTTGAGATTAATTATAAAATGTCTCTGTTTCTATGGCTCACAGGTATGGCAGGTTGATGTGTAAGCCCAAACTTGACCTTTAAAATTTTATAAAAGTATCAGCTGATTTTATGTTACCCATATTTATGGGAATCACTTCTTTCAGGGACTGTTTTCTGTCTCACACGAAACTTAGCTGCGCCCTTTTATGCTCTGTGTAGGACGGGTAGTCATGGTGTCCTTGTGCAGTAGTCGGAAGAGTTGTTTTTCCCCCAGCAAGCCCAGTTGCTTTTTCTGAGCAGCTTGAGCTCTTTTTGAGAAATAATCTGAACTGTTACACCCATGTCATCTAAGAAATAAGATTCAGAACCCTTAAAAAAACATAGAGAGAGAGAGTGAGAGAGACGTGGTGTCGCTGCAGCTTCATTCTATCGTGCGCTAGGCTTGGTGGGAAGGCCTGTTCTCGAGTCTGTGCTTTTCCTCGTCGCCGTGTCAGGAGGTGGTGTGATTCATGGCCCGGCAGGGAACAACGATTGCCACATCTACGTGGGTAACTTACCTCCAGATCCGAACCAAGGACATTGAGGACGTGTTCTACAAATACAGTGCTATCCGTGACATCAATCTCAAGAATCGCGGCAGAGGACCGCCCTTTGCCTTCCTTGAGTTTGAGGACCCGAGAGATGTGGAAGCCGCGGTGTATGGTCGCGACGGCTATGATTACGGTGGATACCGTCTGCGGGTAGAGTTCCCTCGAAGCGGCCGTGGTACAGGCCAAGGCGGCGGCGAGGGTGAAGGTGGCGGAGCTCCCCGAGGCCGCTATGGCCCTCCTTCCAGACGATCTGAAAACAGAGTGGTTGTCTCTGGACTGCCTCCGAGTGGAAGCCGGCAGGACTTGAAGTCCCTGAATAGGGACTTTCTATCCAGGCTGGAAGCTGTAAGTTTCCATGTTAGATTCTGAAGTAAAATATGATGGGATTAATTACAACACTAAACAACATCACAGTTTTCTAGTTTATCAGATTATTAAGATGAGTGAATTCACAGCAAATTACAAAGCATATACTTTGCATCTTCAAATAATTAGCTTCAAAATACAGGGAAGTTTCTTTTTGAATAACACTGTTTATAGACATCGTTTTAGGTTCCAAGGATGAAGTGGATACATCTCATGATACTCATATCTTTTTGTGGAAGAAGGACAACAAATAATGAGAAGAATAAATTTTAGGTAGTGATAAGTTCTATAAAGAAATTTAATCAGGATATTGTGATTTTGGGATGAGATTATTGCAATACAGAGAGAGACACAGAGAGAGTGAGGGGGAGAGAGAGGGAAGGAGAGAGAGAGGGAGAAAGAGAGATAGAGACCTGTCTGAAAGCATTCCTCATTCTTAATATAATGAGGATGGTTTGTGCAACATCAATGTAATCTGGTAGCCAGAACTAGAATACTCATTTGTGAACAATGATGACTTCACTGTACTAATCATTGGGGGCAATAGATACCCATGAGTGAGCATGTGTACTGCAGGGCCATTGCATTCAAAATAACTGAGCACATAGAGCAATAAACCTGCAACAAATTTTGTGTTAAGCTTAAACATTCCTCCATGAAATAGAGGCTGCAGCTATGGGCAACTGGTGATTGGCAGCTTCATCACAATGTTCCCACTCATGCATCACATCTTGTGCAGAGACTTTTGATGAAACATCAAATCACCCTGGTGACTCAGACCCCCTACAGCCCAGATTTAGTGCCACGTGACTTCTGTCTTTTCTTAAAAATAAAATCATTTTTGAAAGGGAAGAGATTTTATATGAACTCTTCAACCTCTATAAGCATAACCACTTTATGTTTGGAAGCTCTGGCCTCTGCCCTCAGATGCTTGGGAGGTTGGTCTGGGTCAATGTAGTCCTCTGGCCACACCTGCTAACAGGGGGCTGACTGAATGCAGCATTTTACTGTCCTCAATAGGGACTACAACGTTCCCCAGAGGGTCTCAGCCCTACCAACTATCCATTTGAAACAAGACACCAGCCCTTTTGTAGCTGATAAAGAATAAAGTTGTTACTCTATCTCAAAAAATAAAAAATAAATAAATAGTAAAATAACTTTGAAAGGGAAGAGATTTCAGACCTTCAGTGAATTCAGGAAAATATGACGGGGCAGCTGATGGCAATGGGAGAACTGTGTGAGGTCCCAAGGTGCCTTCTTTGAAAGGGACTGAGGTGTCATGTCTTATGTGCAATGTTTCTTGTATCTCCTTTAATAAATGTCTCTAATTTTCATGTTACATGGCTGGATGCCTTCTGGACAGACTATATATAGCAGGAGTTGAGAATCTATTTTAGATACATTGGTCAGAAAAAAACAACTCTAGAGAGATAACATTTGAATGGCATTTGATCTGGGCAATAAATGATGAGCAAAACCAGCCATCAGCCTCCTGGAGGAAGATCATATTAGGTACAGGCAAATGAATGTTTAAAATCTCTGAACTAAAATATACCTTACTTTTTAAATTGACAATTAAAAGCACAATTCCATTGAAATGAAGAGAGTAAGAGAGAAAGTGTTAAGATATTAAGGTCCAGGAATAAAGAGTTAATTTTATATGGCCTTTGAGCACTCTAAGGAGTTTGACTCCTAATTACTAAAGGAAACCATGGGATGTTTTTGTACAGAGAAATGAGATGCTCTGAATTATAAATTCAATCAGCTTACTTTTATCAAACTTCTCAGGAGTGGGCATTTTTTTTAAAGCTGATAATGTGAAAATGTTTCACTTGGACCCTCTCATCAAGTAACTGAGTCCATTGGTCTTTTACTCTCAAGTAGACCAGTGAAGCTAGGGATCATACATGATACTTCATCACTGTATTTGGTTTCCCAGTCAGGGACTTAGAGTCATGATATTTAAGACTACTGTGTTTTAGACTACTTAAGAGCAATAATTCCCATCTATTACTGCCTCTGTTACCATGCAAACTATAATTCGAGTAGGTCTTATTATTGATTGTTGAGTAATATAAATTCTAGTGTTTTCTGTTTTATTGTAGTTTAAAAAGAGCTTAATCCTTCAGAAGAAAACTAGAGGTATTTGCTAATGGTCTGAGTAATTTTTTAGTGTAAGTGATTTCTGATGCATCTACTTAAATGCTGTGAAAATATCTCTCCCTTCTCTGTTTTTAGTTTTAAAAAACTATTTACAAATGACTAGTAATTTGCATAAAAGTCTCAGCAAAAGAAGACAAAGAAAACAAATACTGTATTAGTATTCATCCTTTTTTTGGGTTCTTAGTTTTTTAGACAAAAATTTGCTTCACTATAAGAATTTAAAATCTTCTGCAAAAGTACAGATATAATTTAAATTATGTTACTGCTTGTGTTTTAATAATCAAGGGAGAGAAAGAAAAGATGCAGAAAAACTTCTTGAAGATAATAACTGGATGTTTTCCCTGAAGCCACAGAATAACTAATACACTGGGATGAATAAGTGATATTTATCATTTTCTTCCATTTGTAATTTCACATCAAGGAGACTATGGAACTTCAAAGGTAGCAGGTATAAAGTTTAAGAAAATAATGTTAAATTTAATTTTTCTTTCTCCCTCATTATCACATCTCATTACAAGTCAGTTTAATAATTTAATACCCAGCAATAACTCTTTCAAAAATATATATTTGTTTTCTAAGGGTTAAAAAAAAAAACAAGGGAAACACACCATACACTTCTAAAACTGTTATGCTAAAAGACATGAAGCTGTGCTCAATGCAACAATACTGGTACATCAAATATAACATGTTAACTTTGACTATAATTTTAAACATAAGTGCTTGCATAATATAGTGGTCACGCAAATGCACTTTCAGACTTCCCACTACACAGAGCCTAATTGACCAAGGGTCACAGCTGCTGTACTCTCAGGTTTATTGTTGCATAGGCACAGAGGAGACTTCACATGGGTGTCTCCCAGCCAATGCTGGAGCACTGCAGGGATTCTAAGACAGACCCCTCATTGGCATACATAATATTCCTCTGAAAGCACAATTTGAGTCAAGAGTTCCTAACAATCCTGCCAAACCTTTCTCAATCTGCACAGCACTTGGGACCTTCCATGCACCTTCCTTTCCTCAGGCTCTCCCTTGCACTGCATTCCGGTGGCTGCCCCAGCCTCCCCTAGTTTCCTCCTCATTTGTTTTCACGAGCATTTCTCCTTCATAAAATCCTTGCATGTTTCTTATCTTTGTGTCTACAGAGAAAAGCATGCAGACTAAAATAAGTAGTTAATTTTTTCAGAGTAATTTCATATATATGATCAGTATGATCATAAGAGCTATGTGAGAAAGGCAAAAGAAGCATTATCATCATTTGACAGAGGAAAACAAGAGATAAGTCAATGGCATTCTGGATTACATGTAATTCAAGCATGACAGACCAAAGCTAAAAAGCCAATATCAGCAATGAGTGACACTTTTCAGTTATTGAGTCCCATTTAGCATGAATTAAATAAAAAATTTAACAAGTAAAAATGAGTTAATAAACTCACTTTCTCCAATTTCCTTTATATGGAAAATAATTTAAAGGAATAGTTCATAGGCATTAGATTTACAAAGTGAAGCAATAATAATAGAAAAAACACTAAAAGAAGAAACAACAGTGTAACATTGCATTAAATATTAAAACAGAATTAGTATTTTTCTTATCAAGTCTTCCTATTTTTCAGTAATTTCAACCTGCTTAACTTATGAGTTGACTAGAACTTAGTAGACCTGTGACTACTGGTAGTCAGACTAGGGAGTTCCAGGGACCAGGCTTCACAAGATTAATGACCTCAGATGAGTTTAGAAGGATTAGCAGAATCCACATAGTGGGCAAGGGGAAGATATCATACAAATAATATGTATGTCTATACATGTTTTATATCTCAAAAATAAATTTAGTTTCTGTACTCTCCTTGCTTTTTATGTATTTTTTGCCTTTTTAATTGTTGTTCTTTTACATTTGTCCCAATTTTTCCCATGTTACTCTCCCCTATCCTGCCCATCCTACCCCTACTCTCACAATCAATCTCTTCCCTGTTGTCCATGACCGTGGGTCATTTATACATGTTCATTGATAAGCTGCTTCCCTTCTTTCCTCCTTTCTCCCCCACCCCGAACCCTTATGGTCACTGATAGTCTGTTTCTTGTTTCCATGCCTCTGGTTCTGTTTTGCTCGTGTGTTTCTTTGTTAGGTTTCTCTTACAGTAGAGATTATATGACACTTGTATTTTGCCATCTTGCTCATTTCACTTAACCTAATATTCTCCAGTTCCATCCATGCTGTCAAGAAAGGTAGGAGTTCCTTCTTTCTTTCTACTGCAGCATATTCCATTGTGTAAACATACCACAGTTTTTTTACCCACTCATTTAATGATGGGCACTTAGGTTGATTCCAGCACCTGGATATTGTAAGTAATGCTGATATGAACATAGGGGTGCAGAGGTTCTTTTGTATTAGTGTTTAAGGATTCTTCTGGTATAATCCTAGCAGTGGAATTGCTAGATCAAAAGCCAATTCCATTTTTAGATTTTGAGGAAATTCCATACTGTTTTCCACAGTGGCTGCTCCAGTCTGCATTCCCACCAACAGTGCCCTAGGATTCCCTTTTCTCTACATCCTCATCAGGACTTGTTTTTTCTTTTTTTTTGTTTTTTTTTTTTGTTGGTTTATTAATAAAGGCCATTCTGACTAGCATGAGGTGGTATTTAATTGCAATTTTAATTTGCATCTCTCTGATGGTTAATGATATTGAGCATCCTTTCCTATGTCTATGAGTCATCTTTGTGTCTTACTTGGAGAAGTCTCTGATCAGATCCTTTGCCCATTTTTTTAACTGGATTGTTTATCTTCCAGGTTTGAGTTATATGAATTCTTTATATATTTTGGAGATCACACCTTTGTCTGAGGTATCATTGGCAAATATGTTTTCCCATACAGTTGTTTCCCTTTTCATTTTGATGATGCTTTATTTAGCCATGAAGAAGCTTTATAATTTGATGTAGTCCTATTTGTTTATTCTTTCCTTTATTTTCTTTGCCCTAAAGGATGTATTGGGAAAAAAGTTGCTGTGTATGATATCTGAAATTTCACTGCCTGTGTTTTCCTCTATGACTTCTTTGGTGTCACAGTTTATGTTTAAGTCTTTTATATATTTTGAGTTTATTCTGATGTATGGTGTAAGTTGGTGGTCTAATTTCATTAGGTTGCATGTACCATTCCAGTTCTCCCAACAACATTTGTTGAAGAGGCTATTTTTACTCAATTGTATGCTTCTGCTCCCTTTGTCAAATAGTAATTGACCACAGAGGCATGGGTTTATTTCTGGGCTTTCTATTCTGTTCCATATGCCAGTACCAAACTCTTTTAATTATAGTGGCATTGTACTATAGTTTGATACCAGGTATTGTGATACCTCCTACTTTGTTTTTCTTTCTCAAGATTGCTTAGGCTATATGGGGTTGTTTTTGGTTCCATATAAATTTTTGAAATATTTCTTCGAAGTCTGTGAAATATGCCATTGGTATTTTAGTAGGAATTGCATTGAATCTGTATACCCTGATCAAGTGGGATTTATCTCAGGGATGCCAGGATGGTATAATATTTGCCAATCAATAAACACAATACACCACATAAACAAAGTAAAAGACAAAAATCGCATGACCATATCAATAGATGCAGAAAAAGCATTTGATAAAGTACATCACCAATTTATTATAAAAACACTCAGCAAAGTGGGAATAGGGGGAACCTAATAAAAGCTGTATACAAGAAACTCACAGCCAACATCATACTCAATGGGCAAAAACTAAAAGCTTTCCTCCTAAGATCAGGAAGAAGACAAGGGTGCCTACTTTCACCACTTTTATTCAACACAGTATTGGAAGTTCTAGCCTCAGGGATCAGACAAGAAAAAGAAATAAAAGGCATTTAAACTGGAAAAGAGGAAGTAAAACTGTCATTTTTTACAGATGACATGATAGTGTACATAGAAAACCCTATAGGCTCTACCAAAAATCTACTCAACCTAATAAGTGAATATGGCAAAATGGTGGTATACAAAGTCATTATTCAGAAATCAAAGGCATTTTTGTACAGAAATCTGCTTGCTTTTTAAATGTAATACATAATAAGTATTTTCCTATCATTTTAAATATTCTTTGAAATATGTATTTTAATCCTCTGTGAGAGGACATATGCTCAGAGAGGTTAGATAACTTGATCAGATTACACTGTTCAATTAGTGGAGATATAAATGTTATCTTCTTAATAGTGCTATTGTGATGACTAAGTTAATCCATGAACCACATTTAGAATGAAGGCAAATGCACTGTAAGTATTCTACCAATGGCAGTTATTATCATTAGTTGAACCCAGTCTCTGCTCCTATACTTTTCTTCTACACAGTGGTGTTCTAGTTTTGTAGTTTATTTCAAAATAAAATAAGTGTAGGTATTTTGAGCAATAACATGATTTTTCACAATGACTTCTTAGCTTTGGATGCCACTGCATTTATGTTGTTCTTCACAGTGCTTAAAAAACCCCAAATAGAGCAAATAAAGGATAAAGACAGTTAGCAGGGTTACTCAGCGTCTTATAGGGCAAGACTTGTAGCTATCTACTTATTGGTTGTAATCAGTTTTGAGAAAAACACATTAAGATTAATTATAGTGTTTCTTTAGTTCTATTATGCCTCTTTTAGAAGATGCTACAATACATTCACTAATAAGAAATTATTCTCTTCTTCTGTTTATTAACAATTTTTGGTATTTTATGACAAATATTACTTGTATCATTATGATACAAATATTACTTGTATCATAGGGGGGAGTAATAACTACCTCAGTGAATCCATGTAGGATCCAATTACAAGTCTGAAGAAAATGAAAATTCTATATTTGTTTCCAATACTTTTTGAGAACAGTATTTAAAAAGAGAGAAGAAAAAGTATGATGGGGAAATGTACACAACTTTTTAAGTCTGCTTTAATTACTCTATTTAGTCTGAATTTTACCCACAGGGTGATTGTCATCCATCAATATATAAAATGCTTCTATGAGACAGAAACTACATGAGTTTATCTTGTTCTTTCTATAGCTTGTTTCCTTCTCAAGTTTCACGTCAGACTTTCTTACCTTCTCAACAGTGGATATTAGATGATGGCACCATGAAAGTTACTGAAATGATTAGTGAGAGGCCTTTTTCAGTATTAGGCTAGCAGCAGTGTATGAGAAGTATATAAGGCTTGGGGTTGTGGCAAGGAGGAAGGCAGAGGAGGCATTGGGAAAAAATTAAAGTATAAGGAAATTGAAGGAAGAGGAGGAGAAAAGGGAGAGTAATTGTCCCACATCTCATATCTCATTGTTTACAGGGACCTGCTTCAATGATCTATGTCTGCACTGTTCAGCAGAATGAGTATAATTCTTCCCTTGAAACACAGATCAAATTACTGTGCCAATCTGTTCTCTTCCCCATCAAATGTTTCACTGATTCTGAATTCTGTGGATCGTATAAAGTTGGACTATGCTAAGTTAGTTCAGGCCTGTGTTCTTCTGATTAATGAGGAGGAAATGGTTAAAATATTCTTCTTGAGTGTTGCTGTGGACTTGCTGTAATGACTGCTTCCTCAATATATATGTCCAGTTTTCCCCAACTTTCTTTTTCAAGTTAGAACCTGTATTATAATTAATAATACATATATTTATAGACAGTAATTACTGAAATGTGACTACAGAGCTGAGATAACAATTTACAGATTTAGACAATGACATAGCTTAGGATAACTTAGTTTGAATAGTTTTCTCTTAAAGAGAAAATAATTTATCAAAGTCCTTTTTCTTATAAATTGAGACTTTTTTTCATTAAGTACATTAATAGAATATCTTAGTTTTGTCACTGGTTTTCTTTTATATCAGTTTTCAGGATAATAAATAACTTGACATAATAGAAGGAGTCACAAGCTAAGAAATGTGGGTCTGGTCACTAATAATGCTAACCAATTAAATGCCATTAGGCTTATTCTTACTCTCTGAGCTATAACTCTTTGGAATTAGGGTAACTCAGATCTTCAGTCCTTTTCAGTTGTTAAATTTTAATATTATAAAATGTCATCTCATGCTCTTGTTCTCTAAAAATGTAGGCTGTTACTAAGTTGTAATATAAAAAGCAGACAGAAGCATAATATATTGAACAGCATATTGAATAAGGATAAGAGTGATTTTAGGTCTGGTGCTTTTACCAGCTGGCTGCAGGATGGCAAATAGTAATATAAAATTTCCATCCTAATCTATAAAATGTAGGTAACATCAATTTCAGAGTATTGGGGCTAAGGATGAAAGAAGATACTTTTGAAAAAAAATAAACAAATCACCCCATGCAGCTAAACCTTCTGGAACTGGGAGATAATGATTACTTTTCCAATAAAGGACTTATAATGTATCTTAAATCTCACACTTGAGTCCTATCTCCTATTATCTGTGTATTCTAACAGTGATTATAAATTACATCTACAAATGCACATTTTTCTCTAGGAGTTACATTTTATGTTTATTTTAATGTAGGATGGTTTCTGCCTTTCTATTTTTGATTTCCCAGAGATGGAATCATTTTGTTAAACTTTTACATGTTCCGGCCTAATAATTTTAGTTAAAGTCCCTAAGTATGTCCTCTCTTATTGACCTCCAAATTGCTCTCAAGGTACTCTTTCTATCTCTAGTACCTTTTTTTTCCTTGACTTTTTCTATCAGTTTTCACATTGCAGAATTATATTGTTTTGAATTAACCTCTAATTTTTCCATGGTGCCATTAATCACTAGTCCAGTTAATTGTAATATATATCTGTTAGAACTTCAGTAACTATGAGGAATTCATTGATTTTTTTGCAGCATATCAATCATACTTTAGTGGTATTTATTATATTTAAAAAGTTATGTGTACAATCATACACTGTCATATTTTTTGATTGATGAATCATGTTTTTTAAGTTTTTTATTTTAGAATTTCAGTAAAGGTTTTCAAAATACTACAGATAGTTCCCAGATACCATTCACCCAGTTTCTCCTAATGTTTACATTGTACATAATCATAACATAATTATCAAAACCAAGATATTAAGTTGGTTTTAATTAAGCTATAGAGTTTATTCCAATAGTATCTTTTTCTATTATCAATGCACTCTTTTTCTGTGCTAGGATCCAGGCCAGAATGCTGCATTGCATCAAGTCTTATGTACCTCCATTTATTTGTTTATCTACATTAGTATAGAATTATAAATATTTATTTTATTTTATGAGTTATTATCCAGTACCTTTTTTTTTTTTTCAAGCTTAACAATTGGAAAGTCTTTCACATTGGTTCCTATGATCTTTGGATATGTCTCTATTCTTTTTTGAGTTCTTCATTATTTTCTCAAAGATAAGGAAGTATCATATTGCATTTCTCTACCCTATCCCTGGAATCAATTTTTTCTCCAAGGAACCCTAATTCTTATTATATGATATTGATGCTTAGAAACTAAGATCTGAGTACTAGGTGCACTAATTTCTTCTGGGATACCAATGCTTCTTTGCCCTCTCAGTGAACACACACACACATATACACATTTTAATTTTTATTTTGATTCTTTCTCATTTATTGTATAGTAAAAAGACAGGCTTTTTAAAACTTTGTACAAAGATTTCACATACTGCTTTTTCTATATAGTAAAAAGTCATAGCCAGTTTTCTTTGAGACAGAGCCTTTGAGTCAGACATTCAAATCACCATGATAGAAATAGTAGCTGCTATAGCTAACCTTCTGGAAGGTGTCTCAACAAAGTCATGTTAAGGCCTTTTAAAAACCTGTAACATTTAAAATGATCCATCTTTTTACCTAATTCCTATGAATGATAATAAAAGGAGGATCCAAGAGATGTGTTATTGATTTGTGTGATTTTATTTGAGAAAGCTTTGTTTAATGATTTCAAGCTCCAACCTGAAATTTTTCTGTAGGGATTCAGATAAATGAGTTCCTTCTTCTTCTCTCCAGATGCCTTTCTCAAGTACAGAGGTACATATCAATGTCTTTCTGGGACCCAGGCACCAGTTGTCCTACAGTCAGTCATCTGTCTATATGTATGCATGTATCTATTTAAGCATATATATTTAAAAGACACAAGTTCGTAACAGCATCTGTGATTCCAATTCAGTGCCTCCAGAGAGTTCATTCCAGCCTACCCCATTTTCTTTTTTGTAACTTCTTCCTGCAACAAGAGTGAACCTGGCTCACATTTTTTAAAATATATTTTATTTGTTTAACCCTACCATTTATATAAAGCATTTAAAATTGCTGACCCATAGCCTCTTGAGAAACAAATTTATTGACTAGAATATACTATTTGTGTAGGGTTCTTTTAATTTTTATCCTTATAGTAAAATACTGTTTTCTAAGTTACCTAGATTAGCTCTTTTACTTGGTATCCCTTTTAATTTTGCTGTTCTTGATTGGTAATACACTTAAGCTTCATTGTTATAGTTAGTAATCAATTCCCCACTTATAGTTGTTTTTTTTTTTATAAGTACCACAGTTTTTTTTTTTTTAAGTATATTTTATTTTATTTATTTATTTATTTATTTTTTGGACCGCTCATCCATCCAAGGTACCAGGCCTTTTATCTCATGGACTTTTATTACCTTTGAAAGTCAGTCCCAGTTGCTCAGGGCTTTTTGGTAACAACCAAAGCCCAGGCATGTCTCCTTTAGGCATGACATTTCATTCAAAGTCTTAGTTAAAAAAGAAAAAAAAAAAAAAAAAAAAAAAACCTCTATTAACAACTGGTCTTATTAGTTTTATGCAAAGAAACTTAGGTCATTACTTACTTCTTTAGAATGCCAAATTCTGGAGGGATCAGATAGGGAGAAAAATATACAGTGTGAAGGAAAATCCTTGTCCTTCTAATATTCACTGAACTTGCATTTCTATTCTTTATATTTTTATTTCCCCCCCCACTAAAAATTTTTCTGTTTGTTTGTTTTTCCATTACAGTTGTCTCACTTTTTTCCTGTTCTTGCTTCCCTGCACCCTGCCCCTCCCTTCCCCCACATTCAGTCCCCACCCAGTTGTCCATGTCCATGGGTCATTTATACATGTTCTTTGACTAGACCCTTCCCCTTCTTACCACTTCTCTCCCTCCCATCTCCCCCTTTGTTACTGTTAGTTTATTCCTTGTTTACATACCTCTGGTTCAATTTTGCTCATTTGTTTGTGTTGTTCATTAGTTTCCTGTAACAGGTGATAGCATAAGGTAATTTTCCTTTGTTGCCTGGCTTATTTTGCTAAGCATAATTCTCTCTAGTTCCAATCATGTTTTTGCAAATGGTAGAAGTTCCTTCTTTCTTTCAGTACTTATTCATTGTCATTTTCCCCCTTTGTACTCGTGTTCCTCTCTGTCTCTCTCTGTTTCTTCATCTTCTTAAAGCAGACCCTTTAGCATCTCTTGCAATGCTGGTTTGGTGGAGATGTATTCTTTTAGCCTTCTTTTGTCTTGGAAATTCCTTATTTCACCTTCCATTTTGAATGAGAGCCTTGCTGGGTAGAGTATTCTTGGTTGTAGGCCTTTGTTTTTCATTACTTGGAATATATTTTGCCATTCCCTTCTGGCTTGTAGTGTTTCTGCTGAGAAATCTGATGATAGCCTTATTGGAGCTCCCTTGTATGTTATTAGTTGTTTCTCTCTTGCTGCTTTTAGGATTCTCTCTTTGTCTTTGAATGTTGCCATTTTAATTATGATGTATCTTGAGGTGGGCCTGTTGGGGTTCATGTTCATTGGGACCCTCTGTGCTTCCTGGACTTGCATGATTCTTTCTCTCTTCATGTTAGGGAAGTTTTCTGTCATTAGTTTTTCTAAGAGGTTTTCTATCCCTTGCTCTTCTTCTTCTCCTTCTGGAATTCCTATGATACGGATATTATTACGTTTCATGTTGTCCTGCAGCTGTCTTAGAGCCTCTTCAGTCTTGTTCAGTCTTTTTTCATTTTGTTGCACTGTCTGTGAGTTTTTGTCTACATTGTCCTCCAGCTCGCTGATCCGATCTTCTGCTTCCTCTAGCCTGTTTTTAATTCCTTCTATTGTGTTCTTCAGTTCAGAGATCGTATTCTTCATTTTCTCCTGGCTCTTATTGATAGCTTCCATGTCCTTTTTGATGCTGGTATAATTCTCAGTAAGTTCCTTATAGTTCTTCTGGAGTTCACTGTAGCTTTTCTGGAGTTCTTTGTAGTTTCCGCTGAGCTCATTGAGCTTCTCCATAATCCATGCTTTCAATTCCATATCTGATAGTTTGCTCCCCTCTATTTCATTTAGCACTCTTTCTGGGGACTCTACCTTTCCTTTTGATGGGGTGTTATTTCTCTGTCTCCCCATTTTTGTGACTCCTATTGTTTGTTGGTGCTTCTTAGAATGATCTTAAGTATATTTTATTGATTATATTGTTACAATAGTTCCAATTTTTTCCCCTTTGCTCCCCTCTGCCCAGCACCCCCCCCTCCTCCAACAATCCCTGCCCCAAGTCCATGCCCATGGGTTGTACATACAAGCTCTCCTGCCTCACCCTTTCATATATTCTTCTTCTTTTTTAAATTAATTAATTAATTAATTATTTTAACAATAAAAAATAACAATCCCTCCCTCTCAGACTGATTTTTAAATGCCATATAATAGAAGTCATTCATTGTGGTAAACAATGTGGAGATGTTGACATAAGCTTAGAGTTCTACATTCATGACTAAAGTCACAATAAAGAATAGTTTCATATGTCAAAATTTTCCTTATGAGTCAATTATGAACATCAGCAAGATGAAGCTTCAGACACTGCCTGCTAAGTAAGAGTTGTCCTAATAGCCCAGTGGTTCTCAACCTTCCTGATGCCGCAGCCCTTTAATACAGTTCCTCATGTTGTGGTGACCCACAACCATAAAATTATTTTTGTTGCTATTTCATAACTGTACTTTTGCTACTGTTATGAATCGTAATGTAAATATCTGATATGCAGGATGTATTTTCATTGTTACAAATTGAACATAATTAAAGCATAGTGATTAATCACAAAAACAATATGTAATTATAAGTGTTTTCTGATGGTCTTAGGTGACCCCTGTGAAAGGGTGGTTTGACCCCCAAAGGGTTCGCTACCCACAGGTTGAGAACCACTGTTAATAGCCTGTTTCTCCTCTATCCTGAGCCTTCAACTCTGAATGGGGAGGTAGGGAAGAAAAAGAAAAGACCAACCAACCTTAATCCCTTACCAGTGAGCAGTCAGGGCAGAAGCACCATTCCCAGGATTTACAATAACTTTGTATTAAGTGAGAAGAGATGGTTATTAGATGGGACTGAACATCTAAGTGTCAAACCATAAATGTGATTTTCTTCTATAAGTTACCATAGAAATGTTTACAACTTTGCATTATTAGAAAATTAAAGGAATCATTCAAGTTTCAAGTAAGTTAAGGGGAGTTAATGAATAAATTTTAAAGAGACAATGGAAAGCAAAATGAAATATTTTGTGAATATATACCATGATTTCTGTATGTGCAACATATTGGTACACATTCTATAACAAATATCACGTTCATCTTCATGTGTTTCTTTGTAAAAATGTATCATAATTGATTTTAGTCCTACTCTATAGACATAGGCAGTTAGGCTATTTTCAATCTTTTTTTTTGTTACAAATACAGCAGTCCCTCTCTATATCGCTGTTCGCTTATCGTGGCCTCACTGTATCACCGGCTTTTGTGGTACTGTATAGGTATATTGTTAAAGTTAAGTAAGTTTAAGAGTGTAGAATAAATGTAAGTTCCCTACTTCACGGGGTGGGAGTGAGGGTTGTGTCTAGAATGTAATACCTGCGATAAGTGAGGCAATACTGTACTTCTAAATGATTAACCTCGTATATATGTCATTTTGAAATAGTGTCTATCTGCAAGAAGTATTCCAAGGTATGAAATTGCAGAGGTAGGCATTGCCCAAATGCCCCCTAAAATGTTGTGGCAATTTTTCATCATCAATGTGCCCATATCTTACAATGGACTATTGAAATGTTAATTTTTGTCATTCTGATAAGTTTTTAAAAGATACTTTCATAGGGAACTGAAATCTTTTTATATGTTTTGGTGCAATTATACAGGTTCTTGTGAAATGTCATTCTATATCTTTTCTTTGCATATCTTCCATGTGGTCTTGTTACTAATTTTGAGGAGCTCTTTATATATTAGAAAGCAAACCTGTGAGGCAGAGTATCAAATATTTCCCACTATGATGTTTGTAATTTGATTTTGATTATGATGAGACTTATGTTTTTATTTTAGTTTTTGTATAATTGAAATTATCAGTATATTATATATAATGGCTAAAATCTCTCCACCCCAATATGTACATATGAATATATATATGTGTGTATATGTATATACATATACTCCATAATTTCATGTAATATTTTACTTTTTTTTACATTTTATTTTCATATTTACTTAAAATTTGTTTTGCAAGGCATGAAATATACATGCTTTTAATTTTTTCAACTATCTGATCTATTTTCCCAAACTGTTTTATATATGATTTTTAAGTGAATTTAATTTTGAATTCATTTAGGATATGTTACATTCCTATATATTTAGGCAACTTCTAGGCTTTTTTGCTCTTTAATCTCTATCGTTATGCATCAGTATTTTACTATGTCAATTGCTGTTTACTTTATAATATATACATACATTTATATATGTGATTTTAAAAGAAAACTCTGGCAAAATTAGTACAGCTCTTTTCAGAATTTCATATTCTTTCTTTTTGTTTCTTTTTTAGAGATTTTATTTACTTATCTTTAGAGAGAGGGGCAGAAGGGAGAAGAGAGGGAAAAAAACATCAATGTGTCAAACATCGACTGCTTGCTTCTTGCATGCCCCCAACCAGGGAACTGGCTTCAACACAAGCATACGCCTTGACTGGGAATCAAACTAGCAACCTTTTGGTTCACAGGCCTGTGCTCAGTCCACTGAGACACACCAGCCAGCGATCTTTCTTTTTGTTTCTTAATATTAGATTTTGAGCTATTAAAATAAGAAACTAAGACTTAAAATTTGTATAGTTAACAAAATGCATAGCATAATGCCTAATGTCTAAAACACTAAGTAAATCATGGAATGTTTATTGAATTAAATTGTAATTACTTGTTATAAAACCATAGCACCACAAAACTGGTCTTTCATCTAGGGAATTAGATTAGAAAGGGGATGACAATCTTCTTCTTTTTTTGGGGGGGGGGGGTCTAGGTAACTGCCAGACAAAAAAGTATTGAAGACTTGAAACAACGGAAGCTCATAGGACTGGGGTAATTTTGATGAGAGGAGAGGAAGTTACAATGTTTTTGGAGAAATATGTCAGTTGAATTAATGTAAAAATTTGAAACACACAACTTTTTACTAGTAAACTAACAATAACCATTTGCATTCTTTTATATTACTCGTCAAGGATAGACTCTAAAAAATATCCATTGTTTTTGCTGAATACCCAACCATTTTCCTTTTGCTGAAAACAGGGCTCTCACTTATCTTCAAGAATCCCCTTTTCCATCAGTTTACATATCCTTTTAGATATGACTTACTCCAAAGTTAGACATAAAGTACAGGCTTTATTAATCAAGTCTCAATGCCTGTTCACACTCAATGGTTATTACGTATTTGACTAGAGGAAGGACAATTAGAAATGTTCTATTCAAGTATTTCTATTGAAATTAAAGAATAGAGAAATATTTGCTCTCTCACACATACCCTGTGAAAAAGTAGGACTGGACTGCTGGGGGCCCATTATATATGTCTGAAAATGAAAGCAAAGCACAAAAAGGATAAATCAACCTATTAGGAAAAGTACTGCTTCAGGTGTCATCATCAGAGCTCCTGGATCCAGATGTAAGTTTTTATTTAGGTATAATTAGGCCAATAATTAAAAACAAAACTCAACTATGTATGACTTAAATTTTTTCTCACTCGAAAGAGAACACTTTGACCAATATACACTATTCCTAGGGACATATTTAAAATAATTCTCAATTTATTTTGTTCATGTAGGCTTGTGTGTTTGTGTGCATGCATTTGTGTATATTTTCTTTACAAAACAGATTGTATTTTTTCCTAACTACTCAAGGGAGTACTCTGAACAGCCTGGCAATGTTCCATGCCTTATGGAGTTATGTAAGTTACTTGTCTGCATAATTTTTTAAACAGCGTGTATAGATTTCCTTTCTTTCTTCCTTTTTTAAAATGGATTTGCATAAAACCTTTCTTATCCCCTACAGGGATTTGAAGAAATATAAAGCTGACAAATCACAACTCAAAATTCAGCCCTGTGAAATGTATCCCTCTTTTTTTTAGAGTTAATTTGCCATTTGGGCACAGAGAATAATCCTAAAATATTTAGGGATTTTTTGAAGTGTCCAACAAATATATATAGCAACAGCATTTTGGAAAGGATGTGCAGGGTTACATATTTTTCAATCTTTTATATAGAAATGGTTCCTACTACTGTTAGTTACTTTCTTAATCTTTCATGCATAGCAACATAAGGAAGGTCTAGGCAATCAAAATGAAACTGTGCCAGAGATGCTGGCAAAAGAACCATGTTTGGAGTCTTAAAACTTGATAGCAGTTTAGAACAATAGCATATGATTTATAATGGTGTTAGTGGTCCATGTGCTCCTGGTCAGAGATTTACCAAACTGGTTTTATTTTGTTTAACACTGAACACCTGTGAAGCCAGACGATGCTACTGCAATGTTCAGGAAACTTTTTCTTTTTTGTAGGCTGCATAAAAATAATGGAAAATATATATATGGGACACTTATTGATTTCCAAAAATGAACACAAGATATGCAATTGGGAATGCATGTTAAAACAACATATTTGTTTTTAGTTCCCAAGCATAAGATATTGCTTTTCTGTAACGCTGCTGTGGCACATGTGCTCTGCACGTCCCCTGTCAGTCTCTGTGACAGAGGCACAGAAAACACTTGCCACATGCTTTGAGCCAGTAAAAAAGCCAGTTAAAGAAAAAAGGAAATGAAAAATAATGATAAATGATGATTATTTTTTTCATTATCTTTGTTTTAAAAATGCTTTTCCTCTGGCCTCAGGTACGTTGTTTGCACTATGAAGTTATCTCCATGTGTGTCACCAAATGAGGAGTGTACACGTGCCGGCTCTCATAGCAGAGTCAGGAAAGGCCCACACCACATCAGTTGTTCTCTGACAAATACAGCATAAAAGCATTATTTTTTCCTCAGACCTGCTCCACCAGAGAAGCAGTAATTGTAGGGCTGCGTTTGCAAAAATTGTGAGTTTACGTGCTTTAGGATTTATGTATATGCTGTTGTCCCCTGAAAGCTTACACAAGACACATTTATAAGTTAAAGGCTCCAAAAAGGCAGTATTTTTACATGCTCTATAGACCATTATATTAATTTTTGTTTTTTAATACATTCTGTTGCACTCGTAGAGATTTAAAGACTAAAAGTATCAGAACTTAGAAAATTACAGAGTTGAAAATGGGATACCTTTGCAATTATCAGCGTTTCTGTTTTACTGTTTCAGTGTCTTATGTGATCCAGTATGGGAGTACTATAATAAAGGCATGCAGGAGCAGATTGTAATTATCTGGAAAAAAGAATAGAAGAAGAGCTCCCATGTGTCTAGAGCATTTAAGTATCCAGTCAAGTAGAACTGTCTAATCCATATTGATATGGTCCTGAGAAATGTCTCTGGAAAAAGTGTCCCTGGCCACACAAACAAGAGGTTCTCTGTGTTCACAGATGTGCTTACATACTTCTTAGTCTCACTTCCTCAGCTTACCTTATTTTCTTTCAAACTCATAAAGAGGTTTATGAAGACTTTTTAAATATTATAGCTTTGGTAAAAAATATCTGATTAAACTAATAATGGATTTACCTTTTACAAATAATTTCTTTAATAAGGTCTTTTCATTTTGCTAGAACAATGGCTTATATGATTCCACAGATTCATCTACATGCCTAATTGGGGGAGGGGTTACAGGGTTATAATAGAAATACACTTTTTTTTTTCTGAAGAGATTGTTTCTCTAGTCTATTAGAAAGCAAAGAAGAGAATTAGATTGAGTCATAATTATTTTTGAAACTTCAAACAAAAGACAACAAGCATACAAAAACAAAGCAACTATGATTTGTTTTAGGGGTACACAGCATAATTTACAGGTAATAGGAAAAGTTTCTTTTTAGCCAAGATAAAATGTGAAAAACTTTTAAAGGATTACATTTATCTTGTGTAATTATAGGAGAAAATGGGTACAAGTTATACAGAGATATATCTTTGGCTTAGAAAGCATTACTTAAAGATTTTTTGCATGATTACTCAACATAAACAGTAAGTTTTCTGCTAGCAGAATTTATTTTTCAAATTTTAGCTGGATCATTCTTCAAAGAGGAATGCTACATAGATTTTCATATGTAATAAGTTGCTTCCTTCAATAGTAAGAATGCAAATCTCCAATATTTACTGAGTGCCTACCATGTGCAAAAACATTACTTGATTTTTTTAAGTTATTTCATTTAATTTTAATAACTTCTGCCTGTTGAATGTACAGAAAGAGAAGAGAAGGAATAAAAATTGGACAGGGGAAGATGTCTGAACAGTTCCTACAAGGTCTGAGCCGACACTATATGCACTGAAGCCGAGATAGCCCTGGAGATATGCTGATTTGAAGCAAGGACTCATGTGTTTACAACCCCACATGAATCAGCCACAGGGAGAGGGCTGTCTCAGCAATGAGGCATAACTTTTGTGGAGGCAGCTTCCTTAAGCTCAGGCAACTCCCAAAGGAGCTTGACAACTGCACCTGGGGAAACATATCCTTCGGTTCTGAAAGGGGCATCTGAGGAGGGCTCACAGCGTCCTCCAGGGCAAGAGCTTAATATTGTACCAAAATATTGCTAGTCACATCCTTTCTGCTGGCCATCTCAAATTACATTTCTTCAGTACCCCTTAGTTAAAAGGAATCTGTTTAAGTGAACACTGTATGTTATTGACGGCTCATTATAATGACGTTTCAGGCTGTGTGTAATAAATGTCATAGGCTAAGGAGACTTGGTTAACTTTGATCATTTAACCAACACCCCTGTCACTCTTTCACATAACAAAAATCTATCAGCTTTAAGTTTAAGTGCCAGGTCTTGTTCTAGGCACTGGAGATAGAGAAAAAAAAAGCCATGTCATGAATATTGATATGTATTTATTTGTTAAGGGAATGAGTGACAGGATGGGGAAATAAAGAACACTTCTTTTTTCTTACTTGTTATGAACCAAGAAAAGTTCTAAATTCTTTGCATATATTAATGTTTTAAACTCTGCAATATTGTTCTGAGACAAGCACTACTGAAATTTAGGACACTAGCACAAAGAAGTTATGGAACTAACTAAAACTACCTAGATATTATGGGCTTCAGGAAGCTGGCATTTCAGCTCTATTTGCCTCCATTTGGAACTCTTTCAGGAAGAAGACTTCCTAGTGAGGAGGAGAGAGAATTAGGGATCTCCAGTCTCACAGTGCTTTGTGCGCCCCCTTCAGGACGGTTGGTGAGAGCCTGACTGAGTGTATCTTGCACAGCTAGGAATTCTCAGGACTGCCTCCTGGCACTTTCCTGCTTCCTCATAGTTCTCATCCATCAGTCCTCTAGGTTAGACGACACACACATACACACACAAAAGGAAACTTACATATTTTTTGTCTGGGTTTAACATTTGTGCCTAACTTCTAAGCATCGATAGTTAGGATTACTCCTGCCTTAAAGTCTGATCAGAAGATTTCATAAAAATAGTTCAGGTGATGGGGTTTTATAAGCCCTGTTTCATTTTAAAATGCCATATTCAAAATAAATAGGAAAGAAAAACACTATTTAAGCTGTATTATGTCAGAAATGATTTAATGATTTTAATCCCTTATTATTAGAAAAAATAAAACAACTTATTAGGCAACACTTGTCAACAAAATAAGAATTCTGGCTGAAGAATGTTGAAAGGAGTGTTTCAAGCCAAAAATCAATAAAAATGTACAAAAACATGAAAGATGACTAATGAGAAAATCAAGCCCTTCATATTTTGATGAATACCATCAGAATGTGTCAAAACTTGCCATGTATTTGCAGATGAAAAAAAGTAAGAAACATGAAAAGAAACTAATTAGGGAAAAAAACAAATGACAGCAAAGACAACTTGAAAATGGCTGATGAGACAATTACACTGAATAGTCAAAGGTCTGAAGTTATTGATACTTGTTTTATCAGTGACATTGGGAACTCAAATATCAGAACTAAGTACAGCAGTCAAATATTTGTTGGAATTACTTTGTTTTAAGTTATGTTGAAAGAGTGATATAAGTTCGGTCATATTGATAATTTCTCAGGAAACTATTACTCAAGGTTATACTTATTAGCTCTTGACTTGAAAATCTTAGAGGACAAATGAATTCAACTATATGTATTTAGCATTGTATTTCTTTGAGCTTTCATTATATTTACAGACCAATTATAATTTAATGCAAAATTGATGAAAAAGCATTGATGAGAAGTATTGCTTTTCTTTTCTTATAGGTTGTTGTTGTTGTTATTACTAATACTTTGGTCCCCTGTACAGACTGGAAATTGTATCTCATAATTTCCCTCTCTGATTGCTTCTGAAAAGACATAGACTTGGACATGTACATAGTATACCGGACTGTCAGGGAAGTCTGTGATACTATTTTTAAGCCTGGATTACTAGGTGTCTCCTCTGTGTCCGAGCAGTCTATTTCTTGTGTATGATCAGAGGTTGTGTTCAAGTTCCTTGTGCCAGTGAGGTTTCAATCCCAGTGTTTTCTAAGCAAACTATTGAGAGTTTGGTCTAATTTATTTTATTGCTGCCTACAGTAAAATGTGAGAGGAAAAAGGTATATTGAGGGGGAAATTGTTAAGCAAAAAGGAACCAGGACATGATAATTGTGGAATTCTCAGGCTACCTCAATTGCAAAGCATACCAAAGTTAACTTATTACCATGATAAGATGCTTTGGAGGGAGAGTCAAGGGTGTAACCAGATAACCATTTTATAATGCCTCAGGAGGATTAAAAGGTCTGAGTCTTTAATCACACAGAATTAAATGTATGTGTCATACATTTAATTACACTGCAAAGCCAACACATAAATTCCCTTAGACAGCTCAGAAGAAGCTAGGAATAAATACAAGCTTATCTAGGAAAGACCTGTAGAAGAACATTTGTCCAACAGAGTGAATCCATGTGGTACACATGGGAGATGCACAAGGTATTTGAGAATTTTATACTAGCAGAAACACTGTCAAATTTTATTGAAAGGCATCTAAAGCCCTGGCTGGTGTTTTTCAGTTGATTGGTGTGTTATCACATAACCAAAGGTTGTGGGTTTGATTCCCAGTCAGGGCACATAACTAGGTTGCCAATTTGAACCCTGGTCTGGGTACTTAGGATCCCTGGTCTGGGTTCATACAAGAGGCAACTGGTCAATGCTTCTGTCTTGCATCAGTATTTCTATCTTTCCCTTCCTCTCTCCTTTCCACTTTCTTTCTAAGAGCAATGAAAAAATGTTCTTGAGTGAGGATGCTAAAAAATATAAGTCACAGAGAGAAGAGGAAATGAAAAGAGGTTGTCAAACTTTCAAAATTCTATGGGCAGGAAACAGAATGATAAAATTACTGAGCTTCAAAAACATGCTATCCTTCACAGAAAGGAAGAATGAACCCTATAACAGGGCTGTGAGCCCAGTGGGTGAAACTTTCAAACAGTAAGCATTATTGATACAGAGGGATCTGATTAAGATCACTGGGGGAAAGTAGGAGGAGCGATAGGAGGAATTCACTCAGGCAATGGAAGGCAGTCTAGGATGGAATTGGCTGAGAAGCTGACTGCCTCCAGAGCCAACGGAAATAAAAAGAGGGCTGGCTCTTTGAATCACAATTCTTTTCTGGCTCCTGAGCTGGCTCTCTCTCAGGCTCTGGCTCTGTTGCTGGCTCTCTCTGGCTCTCAGACTCTTCTTCCTTCAGGATGCCTGAAAGATCATGCTACAGCTGCCTGCATTTCCCAAAGGATGGTATTTTGTATGGGAAGAAACTCCAGGCATAGCCTAGGATTGGGCTGGCATACAGAGGTTGGCAGGTTTATTCTTTGGGTGTTCTAGAAGGAACATGCTCTGAGGCAGAAGCCTGCCATTCCTCCATAATTGTGTAGCTTTTTTATATGATGTTGTTTTAGTTCGTAAATTGATCCAATAGAAACTAGCAAGAGAAAAGATAGGAGAACACAGGTGTGAGAATTTAAACTTAATTAATGGGTTTACATAATTAAAGCTGTGACTTGATAGGCTTAAGTGACTGCTTTTGAATAGAGAGTCCCTTTATCACCAAACCTTTGCCTCTGGAATTTTGCACAGAGGATGGTGGTGGGCAGCAGGACCCCAAATTGCTGTTTGGTATCATCATTTCCAAAATTTGAAACAATATTGTTTCCAAGCTGGGTTTTGACATTGCTTGGGACAGGTGATACCTTTTTTCCTTTTGTTCTCTTCCTTTTTGACAGGGAATCTCTATAACTGTTCATCTATTTTTATATCACTATTTTATATTTGGAGCAGATAAGATGTTTAGAAGTTTTACAGGTCCATAGGTTAAGAGACATTTTGCTTTGGATTGGATTATACTCACTCTCTTAACTATACCTAATATAATTGAATTAGATAATGAGATCTAGAACTTTTGATGTAATGAAACTAATATACAATTTTGGATGAGTTGATGCTTTAAATGGTTGAGACTTTTGATGACCTTGAGATAGGAATACATTTGCATGTGGGATGGATGTGAATGCTGGGGTGTCAGAATCTGGACTGTGGTAGGCATAATAATAGTCCAAAATGTCTATGCTTTAATCCCTTGAACCTGTCAATAAATTATAAAAAATGACAAGGGGAAATTAAGTTTGCAAATGGAATTAAGATCACTAATAAATTTACATTAAGATAGGGGAGATTATTCTAGATTTTTCTGGTAGGGACAATGTATTGCAATTACAAAGGTCCTTAGATGTAAAAGGGGAAGAGAGGCAGGAAAGTTGGTCAGAGTAACACAATGTAAGAAAGATAATACCATTCATTTTTGAAGATGTAAAGAGGCCATGAGCCAAGAAATGCGGGTGGCTGCTAGAAGCTGGGAAAGGCAAGGGAGTGGATTTTTCCTAAGTTGTCAGGAGGAATGCACATTTCCCTATATCTTGATTTTAGCTGAATGATGTCTGTTTTAGATTTCTGAATCTCAAAGGTGTAAGATAACACATTTATGTTGTTTAAAGCCACTAGGTTTATGGTAGTTTTTTTACAACAATGATAGAAAACTACTGCATGCTCCTAGGACACTGGATAGTTTCTGTTGGTTTGCTTTTAATAATTTCCATCAGTTAAGTAATTGTTTTGCCAGAATCTTTAGAGTTCCTCTCTATCATTTCAGAGATTCTTTCCAGAGGTGTGTCTCTCTTCATGTGTAAAAGTCACTTTTTGTTGGTATAGAATTTTAAGTAGACAGTTATTTTCTCTCCAGTACTATAAAATGCCATTGCATTGTCTTCTAATTTGTGTATTTTTTATTGTTATACCTAGTAGTCTACTGGAATTCTGATTTTCATTCTCTGGTAGCTTCCAATGTGTGTTCTTTATTTTTAGCTTCCAGCGGTTTGTCAATAATGTGCTTATGTAGGTGTGTGTGTGTGCATTTTGTATTTATACTTCCAGTATTTGCTGAATTCTTAGGATTGGTAGTTTGTAGTCTTGGCCCTTATCTCTTCAAATAGCTCTTATGTTTTATTCTATTTCTCTTTTTCTCCTGGGGTTTTATTTCTTGACATATTAGATATTATCCTAGGACTTCTGGATACCTTGTTTTATTTTTCACCTTTGTTCTCCTTGTGTTTCTCTTTGCATTCTTTCTACTGACCTATTTTCATGTTCAATGATATTTTTCTTTGCTGTGTTGAATTTATTGATGAGTTCATCAAAGACAGAATCCACTTCTATTACCAAGCTTTTCTATTCGATTATTTCTTTCAGTTTCTATCTCTTGTCCCATACGTCCATGCATATTGTGAATGTTTTTCTCTATAGACTTTAACATATTAATCAACTCACGGTGAAATTATATATATATATATATATATATATATATATATATATATATGTACATATACATATATATAGCTATTTTAAATTTTCTGTTTGATGGTTCCAACATTTGAGTGATGCCTGAGTCTCTTCTGTTGGTTACTTTGTTGCTGAACAATGTGCTGTTTTTTCTGGCTTATTTGTGAGTCTTGCAATCATTAGTTGACAGCTAGGCATCTTGTCAGAACAGAGCCTGAGGTATGTAATATTCATGCCTGGAAATGTGAAACTTCTTTTGCTAAGCCTTTAGTTTGGCAAGTAGAGCTATATCAGTAAGAAGATAAATTATTATTATTATTATTATTATTATTATTATTATTATTATATTTCATAGATGTTTGGTTCTTTCTGTGCTTTAGATCTTGTTTTGCATTTTTTTTTTTTCAGAGAAGATGTTTCTACAGTTCTGCCCTTTTCCATATAGTAGACTGCTGCTATTTGTCATGCAACACTTCATAATCTGGTAGTGTGAGTGGAATGCAAAGACACTGTGGTGTTCTGATTCGCTCTTAGTTTTAGGTAGGTGGTGTTCCTGATTCTCAAGGGTGTGAAGAGTCCCTTTTGGTGATCCTCCCTTCCCCAGAATGATCTGAGTCCTGAGTACTTTTTAGCTCTTCCTCATAAGAAACTTTTTTTTTTTTCAATTCTTTTCACCTGGATGCAAGCGCTCTTCATCTATACCCTGGGGGTGATGAGATTTACTCCTTTATGCCAGTTGCTTAGATTTTTGTTCCAAAGGGACAAGAGGGGAGTTTCTGAGTGGAAGGAAGTTCATGCCTTTCCTACATGAAAAGTCCTCGCCCCTGGGCCCACGTGAGGGTCGCTTCCCTGTCTCTTATTTTGACTTCAGTTTTTCCATGATTACCTCTTGAGGTCTGTGGAGAAAATGTTGGAGATGAGCATGAATTATCTTTGTGGCTTTTAGTTCCCAGGTGTTCTATACTTTTGCATTCCTTCATACTCATTATTTAGCAATTAGTTTAACTGTAAGCTGAATTCTTCTTTCCTCCTTGTTCACTTACTCTATCAACCCCAGGTCAGTGCATGCTGTGTGCTCTCTCTCTGGGGAACACTTGTTTGCCACCAATTTTTGGTTAGTTTGTTGCCTTGTGACCTCAGTTCTCTAACAACTTTAAGAAAATTTTGATCTATATACCATTCCGTGCGTCATGTTGCTGTTGTATGGGTGGGAAACAGCGCTCTTGCCAGCATTACGCATCTACGTGGAAGCTTAAATTCCTGTTCTCCTTGTCTGGAAGGTTCTCAGTTTTGGTGTAGAGACTTACTGCAGCCGACGGCAAATAAAAACAGACTGCATATATGAGAAGTTATCTTTTAGTTAAAATCATTAACTCAGCCCTTCTTAAATGTCATAGCTGCACTGGAATGTAGTCATGTCCTGGGGCCTATAGATAGTCCTGGAAAGCAACTTTCAGAAGGCATACTCTGCTTAAGATAACAAAAGAATGTAGCCCATTAAGCATGAAATATATATCTCTGCTCTTTTATTTCTAATCTTAAGATATTGTCACTGACTCACAACCACAAGATGTCTTACAGACCTAGCCTTATGTTTAAGTATACCTGGCCACAGTCACATGCACCCAGACAGAATGGGGCCAGGAGCTGAACAAAGCAGATTTTTGAAGCTTGCATAGGAACTGACCAAACAACACAGCCCAGGACCCTAAACTACTTACTTATGATAACTCCTGCCTTTTGCTCTGTAAAGCTACTTGTCTGTAAATCATAGAAGAGTTTGGGTTTTTCCAGCACAAGCTGACTCTTCTCCATTGTATAATACTATACAATAAATGTACCCAGTGTCAGCATAATTGGCTATTGCAGCATTGGGGGAACAAACTCTATTTGGTTACAATATTTGATTCTTATAGAATGCTTATTGTTATGAAGCTAAGCTTAAAGCAAAATATAGGAATCATTCTTGGGAGTCATTGTCTTATTTTCAGATAAATGCAACACAATATAAGTAATGATATGACGTCAAAGTGAGATGCTGGGTTCTGCAAAATAGACACTAAGTTCAAGGTGGGAGCCAAAAAAGCTAATTATACCTGAAATCCTGTCTTTGCTTTCAGACTGACTTAGTAAAAAGATGCTTCTTCCTTCCTTGAGAAAGCCTCAGTCTGTAAATATATTTACCTCCCTTATTACTAGTCTTTCTTGAAAGAGAGGGAAGGAAGGAAGGAAGGAAAAAGAAAAGAAAGAGAGAGGAAGTTAGGGAGGGAAAAAAGGGAAGAAAGAAAATGAATCTGATATTTAGCAAGCTTTTTTCTAGAAACAGAATTTAGCCCCAATTGAGGAGGCAAGGTTTTTAACCTTGGGGAACCTACATGCTGAAGGTATACTTTATAATATATTAGCTTAAATTAAACAGAATGAGGTAGCTTATTAATGCACTTCCCTTAGCTTTGCAGGTTGACAAATAATTTTTTCCAGGAAACTTGGATTATATTTTCATTAATATTTTATTATAAGGACATATTTTATTATAAACTCCAAAGTGAAGTTGCCATATTCATTCATTCTTTTTAATCTTATACCATACATATTAAATACACATAAATTGTGTGTTCAATAAATGTTTCAGATTCATTAGACCTTGGGTGTAAGTACCATCCCTACCAAACATCAGTGTTGTTCATTATATATTGATATTATTAGTCCACTTGTAATGTTGATTGCCAAAGTTGAATGTTTATGAATTAATATTAGTTGTGATAATGTTTTCTTCATTTCATTTTATATATTAAATTGCAGTCACTGAACGATGTACACATTATGAATTTCTAATGGATAGAAGCTGAATTAATATGCTTCAAATCATTCATTTTCCAGTTTAATCTAGAATATTAGTGCATATCTGCAGTTCACCCAGCCAGTATTGTTCAAATAGGGATATAAACTCAAGGTTTGCATCTGAAGCAGTTTACCTGACAGTGTAAAGCAGTGATGGCTAAGTTATTTTCCCTTGTGCTATGTCTGATAGATTTCAGGGGCACGTTACTAATGCATTTAGCTTGTGGAGTTTCTTCACATAATATCTAAAATTCAATAAAATCTATTAAAGAATATTTTTCTATTTCTACATGATGGACTTGATAATAAGCCAAAACTGATCGTATCTGAGCTGCCTCAGATTTTACTTCTCTAAGAGGAGAACGTCTTAATATAATGATTTCTTCATTATTTTATTGAAGAAATCAGTGTACACAAATCCATGTTATTTATATTTTCAGTGCAAAGCAAACAAAATAATGGCAATAGACTTTTCTCAGGAAAAAAATAAAATTGTTTCACTTCAACTTCCTTTCTTCATTTCTTCCTGTGTCCCTCTCATTGTTGAAAATGGATTGTGTCTATCAGTATGCCTATTGATTCTCACCTACCACAGGAAAGATGGGTCATTTTTCATTCTTTCTGTATTTTCTCGTTTGTCTGTTTGCTTCTTTATTTTATATAAGTCTCTTTCAACTCCTGGTGTTCTCTAACAAAGATCCTGTTCTTGTCACAAATTATTAATAAGAACTTGAAAATATGAGTTAAAAGAGTGCTGACAATCTACAAAAACAAAATTGTAATTAATGAAATTCTAATTAAGATACCAAAGGCTTCTCCAATTTGTTTTATTTTTTATTTTTTTAATTAAATTTTATTGATCGTGATATTACAGTTGTCACAGTTTTCCCCCTTTTGCCCCCTCCACACAGTACTCCTGACTCCCTCAGACAATCCCCACAGTAATATTCATGTCCATGGGTCATGCGTATAAGTTCTTTGGCTACTTCATTTTTTATCTCCTCTACTGTACTTTACATCCTCATGGTTTTCTATTAACTACCTATTTGTACTTCTTAATCCCATCCCCTCTTCAGCCATTTTCTCGCACTGCACTCCTATCTGGCAACCATCAAAACCCTCTTTATATCCATGATTCAGTCTCTGTTCTTCTTGTTTGCTGAGTTTGTTCTTTAGATTCAATTGTTGATAGATATGTATTTTTGTCATTTTATTGTTCATAGTTTTGACCTTCTTCTTTTTCTTAAATAAGTCCCTTTAACATTTCATATAATAACAGTTTGGTGATGATGAACTCCTATAGCTTTTTCTTGTCTGGGAAACTCTTTATTTGCTCTTCGATTCTAAATAATAGCTTTGCTGGGTAGAGGAATCTTGGCTGTAGGTCCCTGCTTTTCACGACTTTGAATATTTCTTGCCAATACCTTCTAGCCTGCAAAGTTTCTTATGAGAAATCAGCTGATAGTCTTATGAGAACTTCCCTGTAGGTCACTAACTGCTTTTCTCTTGCTGCTTTTAAGATCTTTATCTTTAACCTTTGGCATTTTAATTATGATGTGTCTTAAAGTAGGCCTCTTTGCATCCATATTATGTGGAACTTTCCGTGCTTCCTGGAGTTGCATGTCTATTTCCTTTACCAAATTAAGGAAGTTTTATTATTTTTTCAAGTAGATTTCCAATTTCTTGCTCTTTCTCTTCTCCTTCTGGCACTCCTATGATGCATATGTTGGAACAGCTGAAGTTGCGCCAGAGGCTGATTACACTACCCTCACTTTTATGGATTCTTTTTCATCTTTTTGTTCTGATTTGTTGTTCTTTGCTGTCTTATGTTCCAAATCATTGATTCGATTCTCAGCTTCATACACTCTACTATTGTTTCCCTATAATTGTTCTTTATTTCAATTAGTGTATCCTTCATTTCTGACTGGATCTTTTTTATGCTGTTGAGGTTCTCACTAAGTTCCTTGAGCATTCTTATAACGAGTGTTTTGAACTCTGCATATGATAGATTACTTATCTCCAATTTGTTTATTTATTTATTTTTTCATGGAGTTTTGATCTGTTCTTTCATTTGGGCCATGTTTCTTTTTCTCCTCGTTTTGGCATCCTCCCTGTGTTTGTTTCTATGTGTTAGGTAGAGCTGCTACAACTCCGTGTCTTGGTAGTGTGGCCTAATGTAGTAGGTGTTCTGCAGTGTCCAGAGGTACAGCCTCCCCTATCACTCAAGGTGGGTGCTCAAGGTGTGCCCTTCCTGTGGGCTGAGTACACCCTCCTCTTATAGTTGAGCTGTGAATGCTATTGGAAGATCAATTGGAGTAATTTACCCAAACCAGTCAGCTGCAAGGACTGGCAATGACCCCTGACCACCAACCTCCACCTTCCATGAAGGATCAGCTGTGCAGGGGCAGGTGGTGGTACTCTGATGTGTTCTATAGCTATCCATTGGAGTGCAGGTTCTGTGGTTTCCTGGATGGTGAAGTCCATGGTCAGCCCCCACCTATGTTTTGCCTGGAACCACCCTGTCTGGGCTATAAAGCAATCTGAGATGGCTGCTACTGTGCTGGGCTTGGAGATTCCCAGGCAAAACCAAGCTGTGGTTTAGGGTGGCTGCTAGTGCTGGGCCTGGGGATACTTAGCAAGAGGTAGAGAGGCTGGAGACTCACTAAGTCTGGCTGTTGCTTGTTTGAAATGATTTAGGAATTCATGAAGCATGAGCAAAGACCAGCCATTCATATGGAAAAATCTCTGTTAACAGCCTCGGTGGGCCTCTAAGTTAGGTAAAATGGGACTGGGACTGAGTCTCAGAGGATCTCAAGGTTCTGGCAAACAATGTTAGCAAGGTTTATGGAGTCTCAGATATGGCTCCCACCTGCCAGTTCTGTGGCTCTTTGAGGGAAGGGTCCCAAAAAGGGACAATGGCCTCTGCCTATGTATTTGAAAGACAACTGTCCCCCAGTTCTTGCTTTGATGCCAGACACTTCAGTTCCTCTCTGTATTCCACTAGTGCCTTTCAAGCTTATGGCCCCAATGCTGGAGCTCAGAGTGAGTGAGTCTAAGTCAATGAGTGGGTTCTTTAAGAGGAACTGATTGGGACTCTAGAATTTTCTTCCACCTACTAATTCCCTGCTGGTTTTTGCAGCCAGAAATTATGGGAACTTATTTCCCGACACTGAAACCTTGGGCTGGGGGTCCTGATGTGAGGCTGGGACTCCTTGCTCATAAGGTATCCCTCCCAAATTTTTATCTACCATATGTGGATGTGGGAACAGCCTGTTCTGCTTCTCCACCTCTCCTGCCAGTCTGAATAGTTGTGGTTTCTTAAATTCCATAATTGTCAGACTTCCATTCAATTCAGTTTCTAATGGTTCCGAGTGATGGTTGTTCTGTAATTTAGTTGTAATTTTGATGTGGTTGTGCGAAGAGGCAAGTCATGTTTTACCTATGCCACTATCTTTACCAGAAGTCTACCTTCTCCAATTTAAATAGCAGTATATTGACTAAAATGTCCTGCATCTCATAGAGTGTTAGTATATAATCCATGGTATAAACTACAATCCTATTCTCCCAAAATGTCAGAATACTTAAAATGGCATTCTGGATATAGACTGCCAGGGCTTGAACAATGTCTCTACTACTCATTATTTGAATAAACTCGAATAAATTTTAAAACTCTCCATCTGATCTGTAAAATGGAGATATTAGTTGTACCTTATTCTGAACATTATTTTAATGCTGAAATGAGAAAATATTTATAAATTTAGAGTGCTAAGCAAATAATATATTATTATTCATTTTTATAAATTTGAAGTAATTATGTAGCACACGAAACCCCCTACAATTCCTTGGCAGCTAGAAGAATAAGAAAAATGGGGACCTAGTTTAGACCCTCCCCATATAATCTACAGGTAGAATAAAAGTCTGTGTTAGGAGATCAAATAGGTGGTGACAGAAGAAGATTTGACTTTGGATGGTGGGCATGCAATGTAATATACAGATGATGTATCAAAGAATTGTATACTTGAAACCTATTTAATTTTATTAACCAATGTCACCCCAATAAACTTAGTTTTTAAAAAGTCTGAAGTTGTATTTTTGGGTAAGGCTTTGGCATTTTCAAAACAATATCTGGGTTTTCAGCCACGAGGCATGCAAATAGGCATCATTTAGCCATGCTTGTCAGGGTGGCTGCTTCAGGTCTGGCATACACTGTTCAGTACATTTCTGCTCTTAATCTCATAGGAAGGTGGACGTGGCTGAAAGATAAAGGGCAGATGGGTCAAGAAAATCCTGCAATTCCATTTCTCTTTCTGTTGTGGGTGGGAGAGAGGCATCATTTGGATGATCATTTATTTATATTCATCTTTGATCAGCTTCTTTGTTCCAACAAAGTTTATGAAAAGAAATCTTTGACACTGCTTTGAATTTGGGTGGTCAAGAAGAATTTTTCCTGGTGTGCATCATTTTGTACCAGTAAGAACACAGCATAATTGCCACCTCATGTAATTTTCCAGTGCTTCTGTTGAGTAGTTAGAGGGAAGAGTTTGAGGAATCAAATGAACCCAGATGCTGTAATTAAGAAATATCTATAAGCCATTATAGGTTGCTAGCACCACCCTGGTAATGCAGTCTGCTAGTTGACCAAAAAGTTCTTTTTTTCTTTTTCCCTGTAAGATGGCTTTAGAGGTTCTAAGTTGTCTAATTGCATTTGAAACAATTTTGTTGATTGTATTGTGATAGCTGTCATATATCAGCATGCATTTAAAAAAAAACATCAAAAGTGAATTTTTGTAGTAGCTATTTTCATACTGAAGATGGAAGAAGATATGCAACATTTTTGGTGTGTTTTGCTTTGGTGTATTTCAAGAAAGGTAAAAATGCAACTGAAATGTAAAAGAAGAAAAAATAAATAAGAGTTGTGCAGTGGTGTATGGAGAAGGTGCTGTGACTGAGTCAATATGTCAAAAGTAGTTTGTGAAGTTTCTTGGCACTGTTGATATTTTGGCCAAATAATTCTTTGCTGTGGGGCTTTTATGCATTGGGAAATGTTTAGCAATACCCCTGGCCTCTACTCACTAGAAATCAATAATGGGAGATAGCCAACATGCTCACGATATCCAGATCAATAAAGTTATTGGTCAAAATGAAAAATGTGACTTTTATTTTATGGAGGAAAAAAAAAAAACTAAACAGACTTTTTGCCAACCCAATAAAATAACCCAGAAATGGTCTGCTTGTGTAATAGCCATCTCATAGTTTGAGAACTAAGAGGCAGACCATCAAGATATTTATTTCCTTTGAAGATCAGTAGGAATTTACTTTATTTCCTCCCTTGATGCCTCTTTTTACTCTCTCTTTGCCTTCTTGTGGATGGAATTACACATTGCCGCAGAGATAAAATAAAAGAGCCTGGCAAATTCAGACTCAGACAAGCACATTTAATTTACCTTTCGATTTGGCTGTTGTTTCTCTCTCTACTAAGGTATTCAATTTGGTTTCCACCTAGCACAAGGTGTTTTAACTGTCAGTCATACAAATTAGAGTCTGGAAGGGCCAATTATGTCATCAGGTCTATCTTTTCACCAAAGTAGGAGAGAGCTGATGTTACTTTCTTCTTCTATTTCCCCCCAGGCTAGAATTGAACATGTTTCTTACTACTTGAGGGCAAAGGAGACAAGAGTCACTAATAAAAGTAGATATGTGTTAGGAGGACTTGTATCTTAAATGGGGAGGGGGCTTTCACTTAAACATTTGCTGTGCAATTTTCTTTCCATTGGATGATAAATGACCTCTCCTCCATTTCCCTCTTACTAGCAAAAATAAATAGGCATTTTATCACTACACAAAAGTCAGACCTAGAATTCTATTATTGACATATGTATTTCCCCAAGGAAATAAATCTGCCACAGAATCCTCCTGATCCAGTGACAGATCCTTTCAGATTTCCCTTTGGCTTAATAAGAATAAAAGTATTGGATTCTGGGTTTCTATTTTTGGCTAAGGAAAAGAGACACAGAGAGAGAGGAAGAGAGAGACAGGTTGAAAAGTATGTATATAAACATGCATATATGTATCTATGGAGTATGTATGGTATTTGTGTGTTATGAAAAATGTCAGATTAAAGTAACACATATGATGGTTTTTTTTTTTCCCTCAAGAAACATTGACACTGGAATGATGCTTAGAATAGTTTACCAAACTTTTTAAATTTCATAGAGAGGCTGCTTTATTTGCTAGAGGTTACTGAGATAGATTGAATAAGACTTAGGACTAGACCAGACCTCCTGTTTTCTAGTTAAGTGTTTGTTATGCCATACTTCTCTCAGTCAGGATTTATTTTTCAATTTTATAAAGAGTGAGATTTCTGAATTATAAATGTTCTAGCCTGAGGCATAGGCCTAAAGGAGTGACACCAGAACAAAGCAATTTTTTTCTATCCTTAGCTTATATTTGCTTTAAAAAAGTCAGATCTTTTACAGGGAATATTCTTCATAGAAGACATAGAAGAAACTGATGACTTCTGTTATTTAAATACTGATTGCTGAGATGTTGGACATGTAATCAGACATCAGTTCAGCTGTTTAAGTAAAGAATAATATGGAGAGAGTTGGAAGCAAGGTCGCAATTTATGATTTCTTAACACATTTTATCTTTCTGGTATTATATTAATTGAAACACTGAAATTCAGTTTTAAGCCTAAATTAATTATAGTGGTAAATTATGTACAAATAAATAAGAATACTATATAGTTGAAGTTGCATACTTAGTAAATGATAGAGCTGGTTGTAAACCCAAGTAAGTCGGACATGGGAATTCATAGCATTAAACCACACACTCCCATGTGTGCATGTATGTGCATACATGTACACCTGTGTGTATGTGTGAGTATGGTGCATGTCATTTGGGAGAACAGAGATAATGTGAGGAAGAGGACTGTGAGGTGGTTGCAAAGGTGACAACAATAGCATATCTCTGATCACAGTTTTACTTTTTAAAAATTGTTGTTACTGAATAATAGTTACAAACTGTCTTTAGATGATCAGATGGAAAGACTGATTTATGTTACTAATACTATATTATTACTGTCATTTAAATAATGGTAAATATCCTACTTACTAAATGGTTTGATTTTTATTGCTTAAACTTTTCCAGTGTGTGATTGAGCTGAAAAATGGGGGAGGAGGATGGAGAAAAAGATGTCTGAAATACCTTCTATAACATTTTAAGTACATGATTACCTTATGTAAAGCATCTTGTCTACAGTACTGTAATTTTTTTTGTTTTCAGGGACTGACTTTTTACCATCTTTGGCAAAGCTATTTGACAAAATAAGAACATACTAAAGCAGCCTCGTTTTGAAAAAGTAAAATGGAAATAGAGCAGATGTCACTTTGTAAATGGAGAATAAAAAGATTTCTGTTTGTCAGCATATGAAAAGCTTAGAATAATTTTACTTCATGAAGAGTTAGACTTAAAATGATTATAAAATTACAATGGGTGGGAGTAAACCAATTAAAATATTAAAGTTCAATGGATGTCATTTATACATTCAGTGGATCATGTTTATTTGCTAATATAATGCATTATGCAATTAGAACTTTCATTCTGTTTCATATGGTTCAAAATTTGTTTTAAACTCTATTTAAATAAAAACTCAAACAATTTAGTCTGCATTTCTTACAAAGAAGGATGGCAGGTGTCTGGGGTATAATATAAGACACTTGATTTATTTCCAGCTTCTTGCTTGATAAAAAAGATTCAGAATTAATAATCAATCCAGCCTGAAGAGAATTCTTTAAAATTGTATGTGCCCAGACAAATTTATTTTTAAAAAGTGCTTTTTGCCCTCAACCCACCCTTGCCCTAGCTAGTCCATTTCCTGCTACTATCATTGATGAGACTTTAGTAGATAATGAAGAAATATTTGAGTTTCTTAATTCTTAGTTGTAAAAAGTTTTAAATTTTCAAGAAATAAGAATAAACCTGTAGGATACAGTTGGATTTTGGAAGAGTTGGTTTGTTCAGGAGCCATTTCTCTTTCCTAATTACTTTCAAATGTCTTCTTTCTATTCTGGACAGCACAGTGAGGTTTTTTAATTGTATGCGCTGTTTTGACCTTGGCAGTGTTAAAACTCTACATCCAACCCAGGTCAATTAGAATTAGAAATGTGAATATGCCACAATAGAGGTGTAAACATATTTGATTTCATTTTATTCCAGAAGAGGATTTCAGACTACACGCCACCTGCTATAAGACCAATGCCACTTATCCATAATTTCTATCCAATTTCAAGACTAGATTTCCCATCTTCCTATCAACTTTGTCTTTTTCAAAAATCTTTTTTAAATGTTCCCTTGAGTTAGATAAGCTATAGCCAATTTCTGTGATATGCAAATAAAAAACACCAATATTGCAAGATCCTAGCACATGTCTGTATTGCTTTAAATTAAAAGAACTGTAATGTTGAGAGGCAATGTATTATTGATGGTTTCTCAAAGTATATCCTTCAGTTGTCAAAATCTGCTTTCCACAAACATCAGTATAGCTGACTCTGGGGAAACCTGCCATATTTAGCCTAAGTTTGGTATATAGCTTTGTGCCATATAATTTCTCACAATGTTTCATTTTTTGGCCGAAGTCTTCTTCCTCCAACACTGACCTAAATAAAAATAAAAATAGAATATAAAGATGAATTTAAGTTTTCCTGACAAAATATTACAACACAAAGAAGTTCAATGAAGGTTATAATGCAATAAGTTTGTTAAAATAGGTAAGTTGGTCAAAAAATATGTTCCTATGAGAATGTAGGTTTTGGCAATAACTTTATTGTGAATTATTCAAATGATACTTAACAGGACAATGACACAAAATCAATTATTCTTGGTTAATATTATTCATTATAGTCATATAATTTTACCTTTTATAGATAGAACAATATATGTGCATTTACAAGTTGAGAGTATTTTTCTCTAGGAAAAATAAGTATTAAAAATTTGTGAATAAAATTTCTAGAATTCCTATGGGTCTTTCCCTTTTATATTGTGATCTTAATATTTTGGTTCATTTTGTTATTTCTAATTCATGCTCTTCCATTAACTTCCAACAACAGCTCTTAAACAGAATTTTTTTTTCAGATTGTGTTTCCAGAGAAACAGAGCAAATGCTAAGCTAATGTACATAAGTATACTGTATTTGTAACCTTCCTAAATTACAGAGTGGTGGCTAATGGTGATCATCAGCATCAGAGTGGTTGGCATGCCTGTAGCATCTTGTTCAGGTGAAGGTGCCTATAATTAGCTGTTCAATCACATGTATACAAATTGAGTCCTGTTTTGAAACAGAAATTGGGGGGGTGGATAACTGTAAGAAGTATAATACCACATGCAAAACACATCTAAACAAAATAATAACAAAAAGCACTTGTTAAATATGTTTTGTAATAGTGATGAGATTTATTCTTTCATATTTCTGCTAACAGATTATTCAACTTTGAATGTTTTTCCTGTTATAAATGACATCTGAAAATGATATCTATTTAACCAATGATGGGATTTTGAAGGTTAATTATAGAGAAAAATTGCTACATGGAACCAGAACTTATTATTTTCTTGCTTCTTGCCTGAGGTTTTATCTTTGGTCCTGAGCTTTCATTTTATAATTTTTAAGAACGTATGAATGCTAGTACAAGAAGAGGTGGTTTACCATCAGGTATAAAGCATAGTTATGTTATTGTTGTTGGTTATTTTGTTTTAGTTTTTCACTAAACACTAAAATGAGATGACTTCCATATCTGGCAATTTTATGACTGTGAATGAGTTATGTGATAATTAAAGGTTGTAACTTATCTAGCACAAGAATTTATGAACAACATTCTAGCATTTAGCACAAATACCTCTTCTTTTCCATCAGGTCATTTATTTTTTCTAGTGAAAATGAATTTTACCTATATAATTATGTCAAAATGTATAATACCATTGAGATACTTCCACAGCCAAGGACGGATACAAAATAAATCTTCCATCACACTTGCTGGACTCAGAAGCAGGATAGTGGGGAGAAAGGAAAACACCTTTATGACATCTGCAATTTTCCATCCTGTACTGTAGTAACTGAGGTACCACCCCTCTCTTATGATCATAAGCTCCCTGAAAGCAGACATTTGGTAAAACGGATTTCATATCCTCCCCATCAAATGGCTACTATAGAACAATAATGCAGACATTTTAAAATAATAAGCAAATTAAAATCATAGCTTTAGTAATGAGATATTAAAATGATTAATGATGGTGTAGATCTTATGGAAACTTATTGTTTGTCACACATTGATCTAATAGCTTTAAATGTATTAACTCATTTAATCTTCTCAAAAACCCTATAAAGTAGGCACTATTACTGTCTCTACTATACAAACTGACAAGTACTTGCCAAAGTAACTCATCTAGTGAATGGTGGGTAGAGGATTTAAATACAGGCATTTTGGCTCTATAGATTAAATTCTTAACCATTTTTACTGATTTATTTACTTATGTATCCTTCAATGAAAATTATGATTATGGCTATATTTGATTATTGTATTGCTATGACAAATAAGCACAAATTTTGTGGCTTAGAGCAACCCAAACTCATTATCTTACAGTAGTTGATCTTAGACTACAAACTCATTCTGTGATTCCTAGTTAATTCTTAATCAAATATACTATGTGACCTTCTAAAAGTAACCTATTTAGTTTCAAAATTTTCCAGATTCACCTTAGTATTGTGTAAACAATAATATGTCATTGAATGGTGTTTGCATGAATGCTTAATTTGTTTAAAAATTAAAACATATGCATGTGTTAGAAACTATCACTGGACAACACAATCATTAAATTTAATATAAAGTAGAATCATACAGTTATCAATAACACAAACACACACACATATGCATGTGTGTGTATATATATGCACAAACTGTATATATTTAAAATAATGAGTTTCAGAGGAAAAAAAAAACAATTTGTAATGAAGTATTGACTTTTGATAGAATTAAAAAGGAACCTAAATGCATCCTCTCCTCTCTTCCATTTTTATCCTACCTTGAATTTTCTCGGTTTCTCCTCTGAGATACATCACTTTAGTATCCCAGTGGTTCAACCTTCCCCAAACATTAATTCATGCTTTTTAAAAATTCCTCTACAATGGTATTATTATTCAGACAATGGATCATCATGTCTTGAGCACTGTAGTAAGTCCTGGAGCCCTAGATACAGAAAGATGAAGAAAATAGTCCCTGCCCTTCAAGAATTTATGAGTCACTGAGTGAGATCATACATGAACACACAGCTGATTACAATAAAAGACATAATGCAAGTACAATATGGGTGGAGAGATATAACTGCATTCTTACATCAAAACATTTATTCTCTTGATATCTTCCTCTCAGTTACCTATTGGGAAAAATGTTTGATAAGAGATTTTATTAAAGGAGGTAAAATTATTTTATTACTATTACTACTATTGACTTAAGCCTTAACAGAAGGCTTAATATAAGAGGGTATATAACAATGGCTTGATTTAACCTGAGGAAATAATTCTACAAAATGAAGTTTCAGGTGTTGTGGTAGATTTACAGTAGTTCTGTCTTATGAGGAGATTCTAATATTCTTCAAATCACATGTTAAAGTTGTATGTTTGTAAATGCACTTAGTCTTATCTACATATTTTTAGGACATGGTCCTATAAAATAGCACCTAATTCAGTAATGTTAAGAGCAGTGATGCTAAAACCACATTGTGCATCTGGAATACTTATCAATATAAACAAATACCTGTTTCATCAACTTTTTTTCAGAGGAGCTCAGAAATATTTCTCTGATAAGCACTCTAGTAATTCTGACATGTGGTTCAAAGAACTCTCTTTGTGGAAAACTATTGAATATTCATAGAAAAAAAAGTAAAATTCTCACTTGTTCTAGCACCATGACCTTGTATATAGATATATCTTCCAACAGTCTCTAAAACATTCAGCAAACAACTTATTATGTTCAGTCACTCAATTGCCTTTTATAGATAGACCAAGAATGAGGTCCTCAGCAACAACCTTATGTTATGTTACTCTATTTGAAATCCTCTTATTGAGACATAGGGACCCATCCAATGATGGATTCCTAATTTCCGGGAATATAAGCTTGACAGTCACATTGATATATCCAGTTCTACACAGAAATCAATACCAAAACAAGCCCATTTTTTATCTGAAAGTTTACTTCAGTCTAGTGTAATGCCTGTTTTCCAGTTAATTATTGATGGACCTGGCAATATATATATATATATATATATTTCTAATTGGCAAAGCCACTTGGATTGAATTCTTCAGGCAGCTGGCTTACAAATGAGTGACATGTAACCACCTTCAGATTTTTCAGTGAGTGATATGCCACAGCCTTCAGACTGAAATTATTTTCCCCAGTTTTAATTATTTATTGTTTGTCAAAGTTGCCAATTATGCTTTGTATATATTTAATACATATTAGTCTTTTACTGATAAAAAATAAAACAATATGTTTTAACCTCAGAGCTGAAAAAATAATTATTTCTGAAAAGACTAAACTGTTCTCCATAATTATTTCCAAAACACAGACCAAAAAGACCAGTATTTTGCAGCAGTAACAAGTAATGCAAAGAAAGATGGTTGAACAGCCATTATTTTCCGAAGTTCCCATTTTATTTTTAATTTCATGTGCATTTTAGAAAAATTAAATTTCCTCTATTTTGTTTTAATTTTTACTTACAAAGGAAACTTTCCATGTTAGGATAACATTTTATGATAAAAATTGTGCTCCTGATATTTTGCAAGTGGGACTAATGTTCTGTGTTTGATTTTAAGAGGCAAACAAATACACATTATTCTAAGTGGCTTTTGAATAAAAATAACATGGAGAAAAAAAACAAATAGGTACATAAAAATTAAATTTAATGAGAAATGCTACCACTTTTGAAAACTACTTAGTGCAGGGAGATAATCAATATTAATCATCTGAGGCTATTGTAATTCAAAGCAGAAGAACTGGTTGCCAATATTGAGCAAGTTATAAACCTCGATGCTGTTGACTTTATCTTCTGCAAGTAGACCTCTTAAAGTTTGTACTGCTCAAGTTGTGAAGTTGAGTCACTGTTTTCTGACCTTTGGTAATGATGTGTTACCTATGGTGACAGTAGAAGCCTTAACTGCCCAGACCCCTCACTTCTTTGGAGAATCTGATTTAGAAGGGCAAGCATGGAACTCCCACATTTAAATATTAACATAAGGTCTGAGTAAATTTTACCACTAAGACAGTTAAGATAATACTGAAATAATTACTTGGAATATTTTACCAGGAGGAAATAAGCGGCAAACATTTAAAGGCAGGACTAATATTTAGCCAGAACTCATTGGCATGCCGATTGCAATTACAATACAAAATACTTCTGATCAAGTTTGCAAATAACCATTCTGGAAGCAGCTGGCTCCTCCTCTGAACAGAAGTCCTCCTGGTCCTCATTCCCAGCAAAGGGACAACTGAGGATTTGGTGGGTGTCACAGCAGGCAGTCTTCAGGATTATGTCCTGGGCTTTAGCTGCAGGTTTTCTACATTGGCCAGTGCCTGTGCTCAATGTTTTTACAATATCATCCCTGGGCCAAGGCATATGTTTAGTAAATCCATGGAGAGGTTGTCCAAAATCTTTGAAGTAAGTGTGTATGTTTTTGTGAGAGTCTAAATAAAATTGAAAACAAATGAGCCCCACAAAGACAGAGTACCTGTATTATTTCAGAAGTTTTGTTTGCCTGGGAGCTAGACTTTTTACTCCATTTTCAGAATATGTTTCAAGAGAAAATCAATAGTTATTTTCATTCTGAATAAATTTAGTCATGAATAAAACCAGTAGGAAAGGATTGAAGAACAGTAGGTAAGACAATGTGGAACCATCAAAGATGACTTTGATGCTAGCGGGTGACAGCTCAATGGTAGACCATCAGCAAAGGAAAAGAGAAAAAGGAGAGAGGCTTGCAAATAGCAGTGAACAATGACATATGCAAAGATTGAAATGTATAGAATATGAGGGATGTTCTGTAAAGACAAAGTATTTTTGATGAATTGCAGCAAGAGCAATAGAGCCTTCAAAGAATTATTGAATAAAATAAAAGCTTTTGAAACTGCGATAAAACTTTATATCATAAATATGAAAGACATGCATGATCACATACTCTAGGATTTCAAAAGCTTAGAGGTTTCAGAATGTGTATATAAACTTCTGCAATACATGGGGGGAAACTGTGGGTACAGTGAATTAGCAGTAGAAAAGTTATAGAAAGTTTTCACTAGAAATGCTGAGTGATCTTGAATTATACAAAAATGAGAAAAGGCATGGAAATGGAAGCAGTGTAATTCAAATAAAGTATTGGTGTCAGAACCTATGTTTTTGAAATGGTGATAGAAAACCTTAGGACAGGGAGACAGGGTCTGGCTTCTGAGAACACTACTAACAGATTGGTAAGCTAGGAGCATGCACAGAGCCTACATGGAGAATAATAGATACAGGACCTGTTGTTTGCAGGAGGGTTTTATGGCTTTCATAGGTTTCCTTCACCTTGTTCTTTGGATAGATTGACTGCTTAGAGTATCAAAAACAAAAGAAAATGGGACATTAGTTAGTAAGAGATCTCTTACTAATACCCAGGTGAAGAGAATGCAATTGTTAAAACTCACCTCAAAATTGAATGTACCAACCATTAGTTGAGAAGTTCAATTTAACTGCTTGGTAAATTTGCCCTTAGGCTTACATGTGACATGGTTAAATGTCTCCAAATTACCCCCCTTTGCTTTAATTTGTAAATAAAGAAAAATTAGATAATACATAAAGTAGAGTGTTTCAAAGTGGGAGACCATACAGCTATCTAACTACTGGGCTAGTGTCCAGGGTGGGGCAGCTTGACTTCAACCAACTTTACCTATAATCCTTTAAATAAACCTAAAGATAAATTATTGTTAGTATATAAGATGTTAGCAGCAATATTTGTTTTGTGATCTTCCTGAGGTTGAATTGTGTTATTTCTGTTCAAGTATCTTCTACTCCATGTGGCTCAGTAGATAAATGTATTTACTCACATAGATCTCAGTTCCAAGTTACTGATGAAATCTGTTTATTCACACACCTGTCTGAGAGACTCAAAAAAGTAACATACATTTTTATGCTTAAATTCGACAATATAAATAGGAGTTCTTTCTTCAGAGTTCACATCATGTCTATTAATCCAAACTTTTTTTTGCTTCATAAATTATTAAATAATTCTGGATATGATATATGCTTGTTGAAAACATTATTTCTTCCACATCTCACTAGGAGAAGATTGCTTCAGTTTCTAGTTTTCTGTAAATATGGACCTGACTCTGCAAAATCTCTTCCTCTCCCAAAGTAAAATATCTTTAAATCTACCCATTTCTGACAGTGCTATTTTACTATCTGTATGCTTGATTATATTCCAGTTTGTTTCCTTGTGGATTTTATTTCTCTCTTCTCTACTATTAATAAATATTTTTTCTATGGTTTTGTCTTTCTGCTAACAAATATTTTAACATTTTCCCCATGTTAAAGTCTTATTTTCCAGTCTAAGTGTAGGAAGGCAGTTCTCCATGGATCGCTCACATTTCTGCAGGTCTTGATTTAATTTTTTCTGGACTGTCTTTTCCAGGATGTCTGTATAGAAATTGGTTTGAAAGAAAGAGACAGTGTCTCCCTGGGCAGCAAAGAGAAGGTTTCTTTACTGTGCAGTATAAACATGGTAATGTCTCCTTTCATGACAAAGGTCAAACAAGCTTGTTGCCCATTATATATGGGTTTCCTAAGCCTTGGGTTCTTCACCTATAATAAAACCCAGCCCACTGTATGTGCAGGCATCTCATTTCAAGAAACTTGTGCAAATGATGATATTCTGCTGATATAGCTATTAATATGAGTAATAAAGATTTTTTGGTCTCTGATCCGGGACTCTCTGTATTCTGCCAGCATCTATGAAACTATGACAGGCTAAGTGCAAACTTGAAAATAGAGTAAATTCTGAGACCCTTCACAGTTTTTGATATGAACATGCCTTCAAGATACCAATTATCATTTTTTCACCACCCCAATTATGAAAAAATAACCTATGTTCCATGCTTCCATTTCCTCATGAACCATGCACTCTAACACTATGAAGTCTAACTCTCTCTCCCATACCATTACTGAAATTTCTTTCTTCAGTGACACAAAATTCTCTTTTATTATTGAATCCAGAGTTCTCTGAACAACAGTTTTATTTTATTTTTTTTATGTTGCTAAAACATTTGTTAGCTTGATCATCTTCTCCTCTTGAAACTCGTCACTGTGATTCCCTTTTAGCCTTCTATCAGTTCCTTCCCAGTCACTGACAATGACCTCTCCTTCACTAACACCTTGTTAGGATCATACTTTATGTTATAGGACCAGATCATAAAGCTGTTTTGTTTTTTGTTTTTGTTCTTTTAATTTTATTTTTTGGTTTTTCTATTACAGGTGTTCCATTTTTTTCCCCATGGCTCCCCCCTACCCAGCCCACCCCTTCTCCCACAATCATATCCTTCCCCGTTGTCCGTGTCTGTAACACTGTTTCTGATCATTTTATCTTAAACATCTTCAACTAAAACTATGTCTTCAGGTTCACCAGTCCCAAACCCTCCCCTTCACATCTCTACAGCTGCTAGCCAATTCTACCCCACATGTCCCTGCCTGCAACCCCTCACACTCATGTACAAAATCAAACATCTTTTAGCTTGAACCAAATTTAAGTATTTCTAGAAAGGAAGTCATTATTCACGCGGGTTTCTTAGTTTTAGTGTTGAGAAACATCGTTTATTCTTCTCCATATATAAACTTCTGTCTTGTTATTTTATTATAAATTACTTTTCACATGTTTTTTGTTATAGTCTTTAATTCATTATACAAATTAATGGCACATTAATCTCATTCTTGGTATATTACATATATTTCCTAATGGGGATTCATTCTCATTTATTTGATATATTATTAAACTGGTGACCATTTATTTTCTCAAAATGCAACTGCAATTTTTTTTTCAAGTTCCAGCTCTAAAAACATTCTTGACTTTAGAATTACTTATGTTGAAAACTCCACAATTATGTACCAAGTGTGTCTCCATTTTTCTTTCTAAATATGTATATTCATTTACTTATTCAACAAAATTTGCTTATCATCTATGTTTCAGGCACATTACCTGAACTCAGAGAGCACAGATGAAAAAAAATGTATTGTCTGCACTCAAATACCAAGGAAAAATAAATATTAAACAAAAAGTTCTACAATGCAGTGTTATAAACACATAGTATCCAATGACAAATACCTTTTTCCACACTTTCACTCATGTTGTTGTTTTATTTTTTACTGGTACAGAATGCCATTTTCCTCTCCCCACCTACGTTTTCTTTTATTTTTTTTAAGTCAATATTTAGCTCAAATTTTATTTTTTTATGAGTTTTTGTCTCCATAACTGAAATGCTATTCATCTCTGTAGCAATTAATACCAATATCACTCAATTTAAACTCAACATGAACTATTTCATTTTGTTATTAGTCTTTTTATGTGGTTTTGGTTCTAATATTCTTATAAGATTATAAGTACCTTTAGGAAAGTATATTAGTTAAGAATAGTGTTCAAGTTTTAGCAATAAAAAAGTTTATTTTTCCTGTTAAACAGAAAAAAAAGAAATTAGAATTTCCTACAATATTCAACTCAAGGCTGAAATTACTGTAATTTTTTCAGCCCTTCAAGTATGACCTCAAGATAGCTAGTCCAGGTATAGCAAAGATATTTTCCCTTTAGTTAACCAAAGGAAGAAGCACAGGTAACAGGGTGGTGCCAAAATTAGGAAAAGAAACAGGGAGCAGAGGAGCCAGAAAATGTAAAGGGAAAATATCCAGAGATACAAATAAACCTTATGGGCCCCCAGAATACCAGGTAGCTAACCTTAGCTGGACAGAAATCTAAAAAATATAAACTGTAACATGGATATATCACTACTCATTACAAAATTGCAGTTCTGTTAATAAGAAAAAGAGAAAAATGGACCTGTGCTAGGGCACTTGTGGGATCCGCCACAGTAAAAGACTGTTTCTATCACCAGGACTAATACTCAGTCATTGACATTCAATGTAAGTTACTAGAAAAGTGTCCTGTTTTTTCTACCCTTTGCTGACAGATATATCTGTTTCAATAGCTATGTCTTCAATCTGAAGAATGACAGAGCCTTTTGACAAATTAATCTTCAAAAATTGAAGGCAAAAAAAAAAAAAAAAAAGAAAGAGAGAGAGAGAGAGGGAGCGAAAGAGAGGGAGCTCTAATTATAAATAGGCCACCCTTAAACTCTTAATTTCTTTTACAAAGAGGGAAGTGATATTATCTTTAGACAGAGAGACCAAAAAACACAGAAAGCTAGCAACTTTAGTTTTACAGCTTCAGTCATAACTAAATAATGTATGGAACACAATTATTTTATGTCTTAAAAAATTCACCACCAATGATTGCAGCAGTTCTAGAGACTTGAATGACCTCAGAGACACACTTGTAGTATTGCTGATTCCAAACACTTTCTCTATTAAAAAAAACATGTATTTTTAAAATTTTTACTTTTTCTCCAACTAATTTGAAAAATTTGAGCTTATAGTAGCAAGAAAACAGGATTAGCAACAACATTATACCAGGTATCATAAAACTCCTCAAGATAAAGACAAATGATAAAAACACTGCTATGTGTAAACACATAGGGGGATTTTAGCAGAGAAATGAAAAATAAAAGGAAATTCTATACTTGGAATACATTATGTCAAAAATGAACAATTTACTTAATAGTTTAATAGAAGGCTGAGCACAAAAGAATAAAAAATGAGTAAAAATGATACATGTCAATAGAAATTATCAAGCCAAATGAGAAAAGAGATAATTAAACATACAGAGGGAACAGAGCTTCTGAGGCACATGGTGTGATATGATATCCTAACAACAGTGTAGCAGAAATCCTAGACAAAGAGGTGAGAATGGGGCAGAGGTAAGAGTTAATGAAAGATATCAAATCACAATTGAAGAAGTTTATAAACTTATTAAAAGCAAAGGAAACAACACTGACAAAAAATCAGAGTCAAACTACTAAAACATACATAAAGAAAAAAATGCTGAAAACAACCTGAAAAAAATTACAGTATGTTTAGGAGAACAATAAGACTGAGGGGTAACTGCTCATGAAAAGCAATAGCAGCCTGATGACAATAGAATTACATTTTAAAGTACCTACTTTTTTTAAAAAAAGAACTCACATTGAAAACATTAAGTAATGAAGGCATAAAAGACATATTTAGACAAAAAGTTCAAAAAATTGTCTGTAGCAGATTAATAGCACTAAAAAATATTTAAAAACTTTTTCAAGATAGTTTTACATTATTGATGAGGTTTTATAATATTCATTTAAAGATAAGATTTGAATTTTCCAAGTAAAAGATTCATATTGCAATCTCCAGAGAAATCACTAAAATAAAAATTACAAGGGTAGCTAAAAAGTCAATACTGAGGATAAAAATGGAATACTAAGAACATTTGATCCAAGGGTACAAAAATCTGAAAACATTGTTGAATAAAAAATCAGGTATTTGTGAGTATATTCTGTGTGATTCCATATATGTAAAATTCAGAAACAGTCATACAGTATTTAATATAAGCTGGTAGAGTACAGACAGTAGTTGACCGGTGGGGGGAGGGTCAGGTGCACGGATGTGTGACCAGAATGAATCAGAAAAGACCTTTCTTATTAGAACGATGTGAATTAATACATTGCCACCCCTATCCCTGTAATCTGGATAATCTCCCCAGCTCAAACTCAGTTTAATCAAATCTACGAAGTCCTTTTTTTGCCATGTAAAGTAATATATTCACAGGTTCCAGTGCTCACCTTTGAGGAGAAGGAGGAGTCAGAGGAAGAAGGGCATGCTGTGTGACATCATTCTGTCTACCTCAGAGGCCAAATGATCAGACTAATTAAAAATACATTCTCAGGGTTGCTGACCTCAAACTGGGAAATGAAAACAGCTGTAGAAAAATCAGGACTATAACCACAGTGATTCAAATATTAGAAACAAGAACTATCAGCAAAGTTAAATCTCAGTCTTTGTGTGAGATACTCCCCCTGGGGCCGAGAGAGATATGCCTGGTTGCAAAAACCTATGACATGCAATTTTTATGAGAAGCAACATAGTCACCTAGACTGTTCAACTCTACTGTAGTCAGGTCACTATATTGTGAAAAGCTGTGTAGTCATCATTAGGAGGTTATTCCTCCTGTGCATCTTAGTGAAATTACAGCTATGCACATTTTGGTAGCATGCTCTGCATCTAGTTTGTGCTCAATAAATATTTGACATTGATCTCAACAAAGAGAATGACTGCATTACTATTGGTGAAAATAAAATGGATTTGTAGCAATCAGCAGAAGACATGATGCTGTCGTGAGCACCTGCTTTACTGCTAGAGGCCATCTGGCTTGGGAAACATGGAAAATTAATATTTAGTCAAACACCCAGGTATTTTGCAAAAGCCAATGTTAAGTCACTTTTTCCCTGAATTTAATTCATTATTTAAAAAATAGTTTGTTCCTTAATGGGAAACCAACAGTTTCTTCCTAGTCTTCTTGCCCCAAATCCGTTTTTGGCTGTGGATACTGATTTCTGACAGGCTAAAACCCAATTATTAATTTCTCATGAATTTACAAGCCCCTTCTTAAAGTTTATACTAAGTAAATCCCATTGAATTAATACTTGGAGTCTGCTAAAACAAGCAGAAAGCTTTCACCATTTCAATTAAACTAACCTGACCAATTTAGGGCTTACAGACACATTAGCTCCACAAGTTCAGCTTTCTATTCCTATGGGTCTTTTACAGAGCTTATTTATTCGGCTTAGGTTTGTGAGAAGAGTTGTCTGTCAGCTGGCTCTTCTTTAAACCCATATGTCTCTTGGAAATTTTTATCTCAGAAGTCTTCGTATACATAATCACTTATTTTCTTTTCAAAAACACAAACCATGTAGTCTTTTTTTTTAACTTTTAATAAAATATATCATTGCCCTAGGTTTTGCAGTGATAGATCTTTAACTATTAACTATTTACATCTCTGTACTTCGTAGAATTAGTGATATAAACACTCATAAATTAGTAAGGAAGAATTGTTTAAAAAATATTTTTTCTTCTCTGTTTCTCTGTTCTTGGTTAACAAAAGATAATGACTACATAACTGCAACTTAGGTACTTAAACAGGTCACTGGTGAATTTAAGTTGAGGACAATGTCGGACATAAGAGGTCACTTCTCTAACAGTCAATGAAATAGTAGTTTCTTTTGTTGTATCAGGCTCATTATGATTGAGAAACCAATTACATTTTTCCAGGAAGTACAGGTAAAATAATAGGAAACGGAGTTTCTCTCTTACTCTTGGAGAATACTTAGATCATTTTTCATTAAGAAGTAGTTCGTGGTTTGAAGTAATTTTTTCCCAAGCAATCATGAGAGTTTCTTATGCGTAAGGAAGAAAATGACTTTCTTATTATACACATGCAATTTCATGAAAATTGGGCAATCTTTTAAAAGAATTATTGAACCCTAATAGAGGAGATGGTTTTAAAAGCTCACTTAGACTATTATCTCTCATCCTCTGGTTTCATATTTTATCACTACAGTAAACAAAACCAGGCAGATGGAAGTTCTATCTCATATTCAGAGACCTTCAGAGGATTCCACACTCTGCCTGGGCAGTTCAACCCAATGCCTAACAACCCTCTCTGGGTTTGTCATAGTGGAATCAGAGAGAAGTATATCAAAATGACACTATAATGAATCTGTACAACTCAAATTGTTAAGTTAGACCTTTATCTTAACCACTTAAATAAATAGCAACCTGTTTCTTTGGTCTCTTTGAACTACAACTTTTAAAAGAAATTCTTTTAATCAAAGTAATGGCTTTCTTTAAGTTTTCCATAATCTTTTTGAGTTTACCTATTTTATAACTTGCATTTGCTATATCTCAACCATTTTGAACATTTTTGTTATATTTTGTCATTTTCCTGCCTCTAAATTTCAACTTCCTAAAGTCAAGTCTGAAATTTGCTTTTCTAGCCTCCTGTTTAGCTAGGACACAGGCATGTGAACCAGAATCCACCAATTAAGCTCACATATGTGAAATTTTGACTCATAAGTAAGATAAGTGAGGGCTCAAACATCATGCATATTTCACTTAAGAAGGTGGTGGAGACACATGCGTTTGGAGACATCAATGACTATCAAGGATCTTTCCTGAAACAAAAATTGGCACAGGTGCAAGAAAAGCAAGAAAAACATGACAGCTTCCTCCCAGACCACTTCTATAGCATGATTTTGGTTTGTTCCTAGAGGCCTAATAAGAGGTTCATCATTTAGCCCCTGAACAGTCTCTGAGCTACACAATATATTTTTATAATCACTTTTCCATGAAAATGAAACAGAAAAATCTCCTGCAGTCTATAAGTAAGAATCCAGAATAATATTATATTGTTTCAAAATATTTTATATATCTATATTTCTAAACACATTTCAAACTGCTAGTCCTGGCAGGGTGATTCAGTTGGTTGGAGTGTCATCCAGTACACCGAAAGGCCTCCGGTTCAATTCCTGATCAGAGCACATACCTAGGTTGCAGGTTCCATCCTGGTCTAGGCCTGTATAGGAGGCAACTGATCAATGTTTTTCTCACACATTGATCTTTCCCCACCCTCTCTCTCTCTCTCCCTCTCTCTCACACTCTCCTTCTCTAAAATCAATAAACATATCCTTGGGTGAAGATTCAAAAAATTTCAAACTGCTAATAGTTCCCAAATTCTGGACTTAAAATTTTATTTAAGTAATTGATCTCTTCACTCTTCCATAATAATAATATATGCCTGCCAAATTTTTCTATTTACAATTCTTACTACAAGTGATCTTGAAGTACAGAAGAATTATTTAATTTCTTCCCATAGACTACTTCTTCCCTACTCACAACAAAACACAGTCAGATGCTCTATAAATATTTCACACAAGATACACTCGATAACCTCTCACTCCTAGTGAGGCCCAGGTGCAGGATAAGCTTGCAGAATATGCTTGCATAACACATATTCATTCAGCTTTCTGCAAAGGAGTTACACAAACAATAGCTAGTTTTTTATTTCAGGTACATGCTACTCATTTTTGCTAATTTATAGCCAGAAACTAATTAGAAAAAAACAGAATTTGGCCTATAATTACTCTAAATTCCTTATGAGTCAATATATATTTATTATGATTAGTCCACATTATCCATCTCAACCAATCTCTGTTGTTTAACATAGCAAATGTTTATTTCTCAATCACATATTATCCATTGTAGGTGGCCAGAGTTTTCCTCCACCTGGTGAAGAGAGATCAATAACTTCTCTATTTTGTGATATTTTTATTTTTACTCTTGATCCTAGAGGCAGGGGGATATAGGAAGAAGCTTTAAACTCCTTTTTGGGCCAGAAGCAGCACATGTCACTTCTATTTACCATCCCATTGGCTGTAACTAGCCAGATGGCTCTAACCTAACACCATAAGAGGAAAACATGAGATATTTGATGGGCACTATTTGTTTAGCATAATTTATTTATGTCACACAATCTGAAAGTAATCTGCTGAATTTTAAGCCTATTTATGATTTGAATAACACTATAAACTAAATGCATTTTCCATTATTTTTCAGAAAGACCACTGTTCTTTCCTCTCTCATTTCCCTACTTTTCCTCTCATTTCCCTACTTTTCCCATAAACAAATCATACTTCTTTTTACTTTATTTTGTATTTTACTCTTACCTGCTATGAATTTCTTATCCAAAATTATCTGCCTTCCACTCACGGTTTATTTAGATCTGAAATGCATTTAAGCGCTAAGTCAATACCCTTACGTTTTCAAGACATCCCAGATACTTTAGAACTCATTAGTTCCCCTTCTCCAGGTTTCTGTAGTACTTAGGCACAAGACTTAAAACTAAATTTTCTTACCTTTATGTACAGGATATTTTGTTAGTCCCAAGGGATGTGAATATGGTCAAAAGCAGTACCACATAGACAGCAAATCATATAAGAAGACCTAGTAAGTGACAGCAGTAGCAGTTACTTTTGGTAATAAGGAAATAGACTCAAAATGGTAAATAAGTTGGCTACATTAGATCATATTACAAAAGTCTGAGAAAAAATGCTTTAATGATTTTGTGGGGGGGGGTCTCTGAATTTTTCTCACAAATTCTAAATCAATAGAGAATTGGGCAAAGCAGTCAGACGTAAGGAGATCAATCTATTAATTGTATTAGTTGTAAAGCTGATACTAGGGGACTAGGTCTGCTGACATAAGCAGGCTGTCTGGCTTTCCCCCTCCCTTTATTAAACCTGCTTAGTCTCAGGCAGAGCTGAGCAAACACAGATTCTTCTCCCATTCAGGGATAGGCTAGTTATTACAAGGGAGAGAAGTATACATTGAGAGCCAGCTGCTCCTAAAGACAGAAAAACTATAACAGAATTGAGCTACACAGTTTCATTTTCTTCTTTCTATATACCAATCAATCAGGCAAATCAATTTTCCTCTCATGGTGAGGATTCAGTAAAGGGCTATGGAAAAAATAGATAAAAGGCATCTCCAAAACGTTTTACTCCAGAGGTGAAGAATTTTCTCCTTCCAGAGAAATATGACAGTGAAGAATGAATATTTCCCATTTCAACACTTTCAGCCCCTTCAATGGAAGGCATCACAAGAGGGTGGGAGTTGCTCTATGAAGAAGTGCTGGAGGAGCCTTGACCAGGTGGCTCAGTTGGAGAGTCACCCCCTACACCAAAGGTTATAGGTTTGATCCCAGGTCAGGGCAAATACCCAGGTTGTACGTTCAAGTCCTGGTCTGGGTGCATGTGAGGGTCAACCAATTACTCTATCAATGTTTCTCTTCCTCTCTCTCTCTCTCTCTCTTCCTCTCTTAAAGCAATAAGCTTATCCTCAGATGAGGATTCAGAAAATGTTGGAGGAAAGTACATTGCCTGATCATTGATGTAGAGGGAGAGGGAGATATACTTATGCTTGAGTAGCAAGATGGTTGAAATATTTTCTCCAGAATGATAGGTTCTTTGTTAAAATGTAAATATATCCCCTAGGGCCAAGAATGAAAAGTTGCATTAACTGAGCACCCAGTAAATAGATTTTTAATGAAAAGAGGTAACAAGTAATTTGTGAAGGTTTTAAGTTTGGGACTTAAGAATTAAGATTTTATTTTATAGTTATGTGTGCAGACCTTCAAGCAGGATCTAACAGGGACAAAATACCATTGTAGGGAGATGAATCAAGCAATGCTTTATGCAATGGATTACATTGCCAAGAGTCTTGAGGGAGGGAGTTCAATTAGCAGATAATTACAACAGCCTTAGGATGATATGATTGTGGCCTTGATTAGAGTAGAAGAAGGTGGGTCTAGAAGAGAGTAAAGGACAGTTATGTAAAGCTCCATGGAGGAGAACTGGCAGGCCTTGATAAATGACTAGGATAGGGAGTTGGGGGGTGGGGGGATGGTGCTCAACTGGCTCATTATTAATTGAGCACTTATCATGATGTAGAACTTTTAGAGGAGTAAATTCAAATGTGCAGCACCATTATCATTCTTTTAGTGGAATTATGCTGGTTATAGGGAAAAGCTCATGAAAAACAAATGAAGATGTCAGGCATGGATTCTGGGGGTAACAGGAATATCTGTGAAGAAATAGTAGCTAAAAATGTGGAAACCAATGCAGGCTAAACATATTTTGTATTAAGAGACCAAGAAATCAAAATAAATTATTGAGGATAAGTTGGTAGTGGGATGGACTCAGATTGTTGTGCTACTTTTAGTCTTATGATCTGTTTTAAAATATATATCAACAAGTATTATGTGCCAATTTTACCTTTGGATTTATTTCAATCACTGTAAACTTCTTTATAAATGTTAATATAAAATAAAAATATGAAAATGTTAATATATAACATAAGATAATATAAAGTAATGAAATATTTTTTATAAATGTTAATATAAAATTCTTTGTAACTATTAATATAAAATAACAGAATTATTATATTTATGTTTTTAAGAGCAGGATAACAACTAAGCAACTACGAATGTGCATACAGAATATGAAAATTATTCATTTTAAATAAAAATAATTCAGTAAATGGCATTAAAACAAACTCAAGCTGGGTTGAACATACAGGGATGAGATATACCAACAGCAACAGGGAATTAGAGCTTTAAAAAAATATTAAGCCCAGCCAGTGTGGCTCAGTTGGTTGGAGCATTGTCCTGTACCCTGGGGGTAGGAGGAGAAGGGACTCTTGCAGGTTTGATTCTTAGGGCCTGTGCCTAGTTTGCGGGATCAGTCCCCGGTTGAGGCATATGCGACAGCCAACCAATCGATGTATTTCTCTTTCTCTCCCTTTCCCTCTCTCATTTGAATATATATATACAAGTTAAAATATATAAATATATATATTTTTTCCAGAAGGTATATAACTATGAAATATGAAAAATAGAGACATTTGTTGAAGAAGACACAAGATATAAGAAACAGTAGACATAGGACAATGACACCTCAGGCCCCTTCACAGTAGGCACCTGGGGACCTCGCACAGTTCTCCCAATTGCCATCAGCTTCCCTGTTCTATTTTCCTGAATCTCATTGATGGTGTGAAATCTCTTCTCTTTCAAAACTGATTTTAGTTTTAAGAAAAAGAAGAAGTCACAAGGCGCCAATTATGGGCTGTAGAGGGGCTGAGTCATCTGGGTGATTTGATGTGTCACCAAAAATCTCTTCATAAGACGTGATGTATGAGTGGGCACATTGTTGTGATAAAGCTGCCAATCACCAGTTGCCCATAGCTGTGGCCTTCTGAATCCTCTGAATAGTTTCTGTGGAGGAATGTTCAAGCTTAATGCAAACTTTTATGCAGATTTGTTGCTCTACTCACTCAGTCATTTTGAATGAGATGGCCACACGGTACACGTGCTCACTCAGTGGCACCTGCCATCTTCACTGACTAGTCCAGTGAAGTCATCATTGTTCATGCACGTGCTTGACTGCAGTCTCCTTGGCTGCCAGATGACATCAATGTTGCACAAACCATTCTCATTATATTAACAATGGCTGGACTTTTTCTGAACAGATCTCTGTATATATTTATATAGAGAGAGATATAAAATTAAATGCTTGATCAAATGTACTTCTATGCTCAAAAATCATAAAGACATATAAGAAGTAAGAGTAAATAAATATTATGACTATTTCCTCCTCATTATTTAATTGTATATGTAACAATACATATAGACTTCCTAGTGCAACTTGATAGCACTCAATGTGTCTAAAATGGAAAGGTTCTTAAAGACAAAATCAAGCTTTCTTGTGGATTTAGAAACACAATGTTTTAAATACAACCAGAGTACTTTCATTTTCTTTCCTTTTTTTTTTTTTTTTTTAAATTTTAAAACTAAATGAAGAGGTAATTCAGTCTGTTACTTAAAAATGTGTCAGCTTTGGCCCTTAGGTTCAGTTTAAGTTTTTTTATACCCATTAAAGCTCATTGGTACAAAGCAACTTCATGAGATTCTTTTAAAATAAGTACTTATTGCATGTAATGGAATCAACAGACACTTAGCCATGTTATTGAGGCAGAGCTGCCTCCAACATCCTGGCTCAGTTGGAAACTACTCTGTCCAGCAGAGGTTTCACGACCATGGTGGAACAAATCTATCTAGGACACTATTTTGTCTTGGTGGAAAAGGAGGCGGCTGTTCCCTCTAGTGGAGAAAGCGCAAGACCTCTGTCCCTCATGCTTTTTATCGAGAAGGGTATGCATGGGAGACACAAGGTCAAATTTGTAAATCATCAATAGCTTTTAGGCACCTAGATTATAGTTAACAATAACAAATTACAAGTATCAATGTAGAGGGCAGAGTGACCAGTCTGTGTCAGGGTCTATCAAACATCTTGATGCCATACTGACATTACGTACGAGGTTTCATACATTCCTTGCTAGACATTGTTTATACTTAACTAAGAGAAAAGAAAAGCAGAGCAAGCTCCAAAGCATAATAAGCGTTCTTTAAATCCAATTCCCATGAAAACCCTCTATGACCTTTGGTCATGTCTTTTGCACAGCCTTCCAGTGTTCTGTTGAGACTTAAAGACAACCCAGGGGGGTGGGGGATGGCAAGTCTGGCTCATGGCCAGGGTTACAATTCCTGAAACCACAAGGAGCAGTTCCCCACATTTACGGGTAGAAATATGCAAAAAATAATAATCAAAAGGGCAGGTTTTTAATTTAAAAAATAGAGATTATATGAGAAAACAATTGCAATAAGTACTTCATTTGAGTATACTTTTAAAGTTTGTCTTTTGTTTCAGCAGATAAATTTGTTCATGAGCCCGCATTTCTTTGAAGTCAATAGCAGAAGTCATTTTATGTTTTAATCAAGATGGCATTGAAAGTAATGGTCTCACTCATTAGGGTGAATTTTCTGTTTGGACCATCTCAACTTTCTGTGAGTGACAAGAGAGGGTGCTTTCCACGAAACTGTAATAGGTTATTTTTTACTCTTTGCCATCTTTTGCGTTTTACCTCAGTGGCAAGTTATTTTTTACTCACATATCCTAGCAACCTTGAGCCCCCCTTTTGCTAGCTGACTCTAGCTGTTATCTGGCTACCCCAAGGACATGAGAATAGTGTCCGGCCAAGTATTTATCAGCTGAAGTTCCTTCTAAATTAGAAAGTATGTATATATGTAGTTTCTCACGCCTGTGTAGTTTTTTCTTTTGTTGTTATCTAGTTACGTCAAGGACATAGGAATAGTTCTGTTGCCTTTAAAAAACCTTATAGTCTGTAAGGCGGCGCGGCTCTCCCATTTTCTGCTTCTGAAAGTGGGAAGACCCGTCCCTGGCCAGGTAAATAAACGCCATAAATTTACTTCTAAATTGCCTCGTGTCCTCTTTGCTCGCTAATGCTCCATAACATTTGGAGGCCCCAGCGAGATCCCCAACGTTTGTTGGGAAAGGAGGTCGAGGCTGGACGGCCACTGGACGAGAGTAAGGGGGAGATCTCCGAGAAATTTTTCTCGGCCCCGACTCTGCAGTCCGAGCCGTACCACTACTGTATCCTTGATTGGCTGTTTGGCGTTCAGGTATTGCCAAATACACCGAGGGAAAGGTGTATTTGGACAGGTCTGGAATTGGTGCACCCAGGGGGTCTGGCGGAGGACTGGACGCAGTCTTACTCCCCGGACTAGGTCGAACCGCACGACGGTGGGTTCGAACCTCAGGTTTTCTGGTTACTGTTCTGTTTGCTGTTCTGTTTGCTGTCTGTCTCGGTCTTGGTCTGTTTTTTGCTGAAATAGGTCAGTCCTCTTCATGTTCGTCTTGTTCTCCTTTAGAATGTTTTCTCGAGAATTTTCCTGATTTTAAATGAAGGGCTTATAGCCTCTTTAGGGGGAAGGTGTCCCCCAGATGACTACGGACTCGTTGTGAATTTTATGAATTGGAATGGCCTACATTCTCAGAGGCCTCCTGGCCATCTGAGGAGTCTTTTGACCTTCAAACGGCCTACGGGGTCTGCCAGGTCTGTGCCGGGAAGCCTAGCCACCCCGACCAAATTCCTTATATTCAAATTTGGATTGAAATTTTGGAAGAACAACCCAAATGGTTACAAAAATGTCAGAAGAGAAATGCAACTATTTTGCTTACATCTAAACCGAAGGGTAGCCCTTCTAAGGGTCCCCCTCCGGTCCTCCCGGCCTCACAGGAAAGTCCCCTTCCTGTGAGACCCCCTCCCTACATACGACCAGTCTCGGAGCCTACTGATGAGGGGGATGCGGCAGGCCGCAATCCTCCTTTTAGTCCTTCCCACACCCGTTCAGGCCGGGATTGCACTCCCCCTGACTCGACAATAGGGCCAGCTCCCCTTCTCCCGCTGCGACCGCTGAGCCCTCAGGTCGGCCCTTTATGGTGTATGTCCCTTTCTCTACCAGTGACTTATATAACTGGAAGAATCAGAACCCGTCTTTTTCACAGAATCCCACTGGACTTATCTCCCTTTTAGAGTCTGTTTCCTTTACTCACCAGACAACCTGGGATGACTGTCAGCAGTTGCTTCAGACCCTCTTCACTTCGGAGGAGTGAGAGCGCGTAAGAGGGGAAGGGCGGAAGCTCGTCCTTGGGCCGGACGGGCAACCGTCTGAGGACCCGGTGAGACTAGAGCACGTCTTCCCCTTAACGTGCCCAACTTGGGACCCAGTGAATGAGGTAAGGGGGCATTAAATCAATATCGCCAGATTCTCCTCTGCGCCCTCCGCGCTGCGGCTTTCCGGCTGACTAATCCGTCTAAGGTCACAGAGGTAAGTAAGGGCTCTGATGAGTTGCCAGCCGCGTTTCTTGGAGGGCTCTAAATATAGCTTTTGCATCCCAGTCGGCCCCTAATATTAGGAAGAAGTTGCAGAAATTAGAAGGCTTTGAGGGAAAGCCCCTGGCCGAGTTGGTAGAGATTGCCCAGTGTGTCTTTAACAACCAAGAGGATCCTAGGGACTTGAATAAGAAAATGGCTCGTGTTCTCCTAACTATGACAGGAGATCCCCCACAGAGGGACAAACAACTGTTTAAAGGACCAAGGCATATAGGACAGGAAAAGACACTCCCCCCTTGGCAGAAACCAGTACGCTTACTGCAAACAGGAAGGACATTGGAAACATGAGTGCCCCAGGCGCGAGGCTCATATGCCCAGTCAGCCAGTCTTGGCACAGGAAGCTCAGGAATGATGGGGCCGGGGCTCTCTACTTTATGCGCCCAAAGGGCCCAGGGTCTGTCTCAAAGTAGGGGGCCAACCTATCAACTTCTTAGTGGACACAGGTGGGACTTTCTCAGTTCTTCAGGAAGCCTGGGGGCCAATCAGCCAGAAAAAGACTCTTATACAAGGGGCTCTTATACAGGCAAGTCTAAGTCGTACTCCTGGACTGAGGCCAGAATCACAGACCTAGGTGGCCGCACAGTCATGCACTCCATTTTAGTCATGCCTGACTGCCCGTTTCCTCTCCTGGGTCGAGATCTTCTCTAAAATGGACTGAAACAGAGGAGGAGGCGTTCCAGGCGCTTAAGGAGGCTTTAGCAACTGCCCCTGCCTTAGCCCTACCCAAACTTGACAGGCCCTTTCAACTTTATGCAGCAGAAAACAAAGGAATCGCCAAGGGGGTGCTCACACAACAACTAAGTCCCTGGAGGAGGCCTGTAGCATATCTATCAAACTGATTAGACTCCATTGCTGCAGGATGGCCGAACTGCTTGCGAGCTATAGCGGCTACTGCACAACTAGTGAAGGAAGCCACGAAGTTAACTTTCGGGCAAGAACTACAAGTTATCACTGCCCATGCAGTAGAGACTCTGCTAAAAAGCCCCCCTGATAGATGGCTCTCCAATGCTCGTATTGTACAGTATCAAGCTTTACTTCTAGATCCAGACTGTGTCAAGTTTTTCCAGTCTGCAGCCCTCAATCCAGCTACTCTCCTCCCGGATGATGATCCCAGCCAGCCACTTCATGACTGTCTTGATGTGCTCACTGCCCTCACCAATTACCGGGAAGACCTAACAGATATTCCCCTGACAGATCCTGATGCCATCCTGTACACCGATGGCAGCAGCTTTGTCAAGGAAGGGATCCGGTATACAGGAGCAGCTGTTGTAACCATAGATACTGTCATCTGGGCGCAGGCTTTAGGACCTGGGGCATCTACCCAGAAGGCGGAACTGATAGCCTTGACACAAGCGCTGCGCTGGTCAAAGGGGAAGTAGGTAAACATCTATACAGATAGCCAGTATGCTTTCGCTACTGTACATGTTCATGGTAGCATCTATCAGGAAAGGGGACTCTTAACATCAGAAGGAAAGCATATAAAAAATGCTCAGGAAATCCTGAACCTCCTTGCTGCTATCTGGCTCCCAAAGCAGGTTGCTATAATTCACTATAAAGGGCACCAGGTTATCCGGACGCCAGAGGCCGGGGGAAAAGCCTTCGCTGATCAGGAGGCCCGGAAGGTTGCCTTGCAGCCAGTGGAACCGCTCACTCTTTTGCCGCTTATCCCGCCTCCAGTTCTCCAAGAGCCTCCTGTATACTCAGAGACTAAGATCAGGCGCTGGCTATCAGACTAAAAGCCTCGGAGACCCAGGACGGATAGAAGTGCCTCAAGGACCGCCGCCTCTTAGTTCCAGAGGCTTTAGGGAGGGAGCTCATCAGGCAAGTACATCAAAGCACACACTTAGGGGGAACAAGATTAGCAGAACTCCTGCAGACAGTTTATTATATCCCGGGCCTATACCAAGAGGCAAAGAGTGTTAGTCGCCGGTGCCCCCAGTGTGCTGCTGTCAACCCAGCTCCAGTCTCCAAGGACCCATTAGCACCTCATCACCGTAAGTGTAGACTCACTCCGGGAGAACTATGGGAAGTTGACTTCACAGAAATGCCCGCGGCTCGAAGTGGTTTCAAATACCTTCTAGTGTTTGTAGATACCTTCTCGGGCTGGGTTGAGGCTTTCCCCACTCGGTCAGAGACGGCCCTAGTAGTAGCTAAAAAGTTATTACAAGATATCATTCCTCGATTTGGCCTCCCCCTAGCTATGGGGTCCGACAATGGCCCGGTTTTCATTAGCCAAATAACCCAACAATTAAGCAAAGTTTTAGGCATCAAGTGGAAACTCCACTGCACATATAGACCCCAGAGTTCAGGTCAGGTAGAAAGAATGAATAGAACTCTAAAAGAGACTTTGACTAAATTAAAGCTAGAAACTGGCGATGATTGGCTAAGCCTCCTTCCCTTTGCCCTGTTAAGAGCCCGCTGTACTCCTTATTTTCAGAAGTATAGTCCTTTTGAAATTTTGTTCGGATGGCCACCGCCCTTGCTCCCCAAGCTCAGGGCCGATTTTACAGCTGTTATAACTAACCAAGAACTTCTTAAGGCCCTACAGGCTTTTTCAGCAAACACCCGAGGACTGCACGCCTATATCCGAGAGTGCCGGCCCGCTCCAAGTGACAACAACTCCAGACAACCACTGGCGGAACCGGGAGACCTTGTGTAGCTAAAGAAGTGGAATCCGGACAAGCTCGGACCAAGGTGGACTGGACCACACCAGGTGATCTTCAGTACCCCCACTGCAGTTAAAGTCGCCGGGAAAGGTACCGGATCCACCGCTCCCAGGTCAAGCTGGCAGAACTATCGGACAAGGACCTTGAGAAATGGACAGTTGAGCGAATAGAGCACCCCCTGCAGGTGCGGCTGCGGCGGCACTCTTCCTCTTCCTCTCCCCCTTCCCCCTCCTAACTATAGTTGCAAAAAACCCCCACCGCTTAATTAATTACACCTGGCATCTCTCCCGAACCGGAGACGGAAAAATCGTCAGCCAGGTTAGCACTCCTGGAGCCCCAGTGTTTACTTTTGACCTTTGTGCCCTTCTCGGTAATCAGTTTTACCCTAGAGAATGGGGGCAAGAGTGGACCCCCAGACTCCCTCCAGGGCCGTTAGGTGCCCAGTTAGGTACTGGGGCCTTTAATAAAGCTTTAACCGGGCCTGGGTACGGTACCCTATCAGGAGAAAAACAGTTACAATCTATTCAATATTATATGTGCCCCCTATCAGAATCCCCACCGTGTAACAAACCCATAGAGTTTTACTGTCCCCAATGGTCTTGTGTCACTATAAGCCAGCAAGCCAGCTCTGATACATCCCTCTCCCAGAGCCGGCCTAAAGGTCCGATGACCTGTGAAACCTTGCGCACCTGTAATCCTGTCTCAATGTGGCCTCTCAAACCCTGGGACAAACAGTGGGAAAGTGGAAAAACCTAGGGGCTAAGACTTGTCGCAGTTGGTTGGGATCCTGGAATTCTCCTTACCATCCAGAAGCATCTTATCTCCCAGCCTAGCCTCCCAGTCAGTCCCCTTGCAGGTTTCGGGTTACCCGAGAAGCCCAAGGCACCCCCGCCCCTTTCCAGAGCTTCACCGTCCCCTTCTAGGAAGCCAGGCCCCCGAAGCAGTAGGGCGGTCACCCTCAGACCAGTCTCACTTACTACCCAGGAGCCGGAGACCCAGCCTATATTCAGGACCCTGAGCACTGTCTTTCAATATCTAAACAAGACGCAGCCTAACATGACTAAAGACTGCTGGCTGTGCCTTAACCCAGAGCCTCCATATTATGTTGGCATAGGTGCCAACCGCAGTTTTGGTAACCAAAATGAGAATATACAGAACTTAACTCTATCCCAGTTAGCCAAAAGACCCCAAGACTGCTGGTAGGGCCATGCTCCTAAACCAACTTTAGTGTCTTTTGAAGGCCAGGGAGCTTGTGTTCTCTCCTCCAGTTTTACCCTCACCACTTCCCCGTACAGTAGCTCCTGTGCCCATATGACTACCCTACCCCCCAGAGGTGCAGCGGAATTTGTCTTAGTTGCTCCTTCAGGTACCTGGTTTGCATGTACAAGTGGATTAACTCCCTGTATTTCTTCCTCTGCACTAGATCCCAGTTTTCCTGAATTATGTATTTTAGCTCATATCCTCCCCCAAGTATACTATTATTCTGGCAGTCAAGGTCGAGAGCACCTAAGGTTAGAAGGTTTATACTGGTATAGGAGAGCTCCAGTACTGGTCCCGGCACTCATTAGCCTTAGAATAGCAGGATCTACTGCCATAGGAACCTCGGCCTTACTAGTTGGAGACAAGAACTTTAAGGATTTAAGTACTCAAATAGATCAGGATTTAGGGACGTTAGAAGAAAGTATCAGTAAATTAGAAAATTCACTCAGTTCTCTAGCAGAAGTAGTGTACAGAATAGAAGAGGTCTAAACTTGCTTCTTAAACAGGGAGGATTATGCTTAGCTCTTGAAGAAACCTGCTGTTTTTATACTAACCACTCTGGAGTTATAAAAGACAGCCTTAGCCAGCTTCGAAAGAGGCTGCAGGATAGGGAAGAGGCCAGGAAAAAGATGAAAATTAGTATGAACGATTGTTATCTATGTCCCCTTGGGCAACAACTCTTTTAACAGCCTTAACTGGGCCGCTTGCCCTTCTCCTTTTTACGTTAACAGTAGGACCTTGCATTATTAACTGCCTAGTAAAGTATATCAAACGTAGAATTCAAGCAGTAAAGCTACTAGTTCTCCATAGCCAGTATAATAAATTAAATACTCAGGATTCAAGGATTTGAATCAGTCACAAAAAACCAGTGGGGAATGTAATAGGTTATTTTTTACTCTTTGCCATCTTTTGCGTTTTACCTCAGTGGCAAGTTATTTTTTACTCACATATCCTAGCAACCTTGAGCCCCCCTTTTGCTAGCTGACTCTAGCTGTTATCTGGCTACCCCAAGGACATGAGAATAGTGTCCGGCCAAGTATTTATCAGCTGAAGTTCCTTCTAAATTAGAAAGTATGTATATATGTAGTTTCTCACGCCTGTGTAGTTTTTTCTTTTGTTGTTATCTAGTTACGTCAAGGACATAGGAATAGTTCTGTTGCCTTTAAAAAACCTTATAGTCTGTAAGGCGGCGCGGCTCTCCCATTTTCTGCTTCTGAAAGTGGGAAGACCCGTCCCTGGCCAGGTAAATAAACGCCATAAATTTACTTCTAAATTGCCTCGTGTCCTCTTTGCTCGCTAATGCTCCATAACAAAACAGACTACAATTTTGTACATACTGTGATGTCTCACATGAGGCAAAGCTAAGGCAGGAAAGGAGAAACTCAGCATATTGAGAGTCATGCAGTTCTAAATGTATATACCCTTGACTTCTTGCACATATCATCCATAGCATATATAGGCCACGGGCATGTTGACAACTGCTTGCTTCAAGCAATAGCCAATAGATTCCAACTACATCAGGTTTCCATGGATTTTCAGTGAAGAATTGGGTTTAGGGACAGTCAGTCCAGGATGCATTCCTCCCTTTGTGATCTGAAGGACACATGTGAACACTATCTCGACACAGCTGAAGGTAGGGGAATAGGATAAATTTTTAAATTTTAAAATTAAATTGAATTAAATGTAAACATTTTAAATTTAAAGACGTGCATGATCAGATTTCTAATTATTTATCCTAGGCAATAGTAGGCAATAGAAGTGTCTTATTTCATTATCGTAACTATAATTATCCGATGAGCCCTGGCTGGTTTGGCTCAGTGGATTGAGCGTCAGCCTGCGAGCTAAGTGTCGCTGGTTCGATCTTCCAGTCAGGGCACATCAGAGAAGGAAAACTCTGACTCCAAAAACCTCCGCTGCCTTGTGGCATACCTCTTCAGGGGAAAGGCTAAGGGAGTAAACCCCGACAGAAAATCCGGAGCCGGGGTCCCTAAGGCGGTTTGACGTTGTAGTCAACACCGGCAACTCCTGCGGCGCACCTGAAGCCAAGCTGTATTGACTCCGTCTTTCCCTTGGACCCTTCAGCTGCGAAGAGAGGGGGGGTCTGCTGCATGGGCAACAGCAGACCCTCCATATCACCCTGCCCAGGCTCTGTAGCTTCAGCTTCACTGGAGAGGACACTCCAGCGTCATCGCAAGATGTCAATTCAACACGGGAGGAGACAGATACCGTGTCACTCCCGAGTCGGACTGCACAACCATTCTCAGCGGTGCAGATACTCTTAAGAAGCTACACCATCGTCTCTCGAGACGGACGACTGCCGACGAATTATCCGATGGTTATGTATATGAACAAATACAAAACATTGATTACAAAACCAACAATATACATTGATTAAAAGTAAAACCTTGAAGATAACTGAATTAATTATAATCACTGCTTTTGCAGTTATTATTTCTAAGTACCCCTAGGCTGTTCCTAGAAAAATTGTAGAAGGTGTATTTTTTGAGATGTTCTTCACCACTGTTCTGAGTACATGTGGAACTGTAAATCTCTACTACTCAAACTTCTTCCCTTTCCCTTGTATCCCTTTTAAAGACCTTATTCTACTATATGTAATGATATAAAATAATTAGATTACTAAGTTTACTTCCTGGTGCTACTAAATTTAAAAAAAAAAAAAAAAAAAACAGCTAAGAGACATCAAAGTCATCTTTAACTTCTCCCATTCCTGTGCCCCCAGATACTTTTCCCAGTTTCACAACCTACCAATGAGGGATCTCAGATATCTATCAAATCACTTTTTATTGCTGTTTCCCATTCCTAATGTTACTACACTCATTCAAGCTACATTGCTTTCACTTGAACGGCTGTGTTTATTTCCTGACCAGTTAGCCACAATTTCTCCTGTTTAGCTGCCAGAACTCTCACCCCAAAGCACTACTTTGGTACTGGGTTATGTTATTTTCTGCTCAAAAACCTTTTCTATTGCCTAGCAAATTAAAAATACTTACAATTAAGACAGATAAATATGTTCCTTCTTCTCATGGAACTGTCACTTATCTGATGAGAGAGTTTTATAAAAATGAGTTATAATACACATATTTGAAATGTTCTAAATATATTTTCCTTCAGGGATGTTAAAGAACACTACTTGATAGAAAAAGTGATAATTGATTTTGGCTTTAAGGAATGAGTGTAAGTTCAGCAAGTGAAATTGGAAAATCAGGAGAGCAGAAGGATATTCTAGCTATGGAGAAATCATATGAGGAAAGGCAAAATTATTTCAAAGTATACTATCTGTTTGGGAAATAGTATTTACATTGGTATACATAGAGCAATGTTTTCCAAAATATTTTTCAAGAAATATCAAAAGATCCAGTGAGAAAAAAATGGGAAGCTGGTGAAATTCATAACTAACTTAGTTTGTGAAATTCAACATCTTGTGTGTGTGTGTTTGTTTGTTTAAACTATTAGCTGACAGCCTCAGTTCCAATGTCCTCCCTCTACCCCCCTCCCACAGCCTGCAGCTGCCTAGAGATAATGATGTTTGGGCTGGGAGTTCCCCACCTGCAGCAGCCTGGGAGATAGTAGGGTGTGTCAAACTGAATTGCATTTGGCCTTCACCAGCCCGTTGTACTTGCAGCTGCCAGATAACCAAACGGCCCTCTAAACTCATTAGTCCCTTTTTCTTCCCCCTATAAAGCAACCTCCCTCTCCCTTAAGAGTCTGGAGTTGGAGCCACCCGCAGCATGGCTCCCTCCCAACTTACTGATTCTCCCAATAAACTTCTTTTTTCCTGCTTGTCGCGTCTTACTGGCCTTCTGAGTGACTCCATTCTTACAATAGTGAGCTAACATATTAACAGCTCTGAGAGATCTTCATTTTTTATTTAAAACTTATCTATAATTGCAGTGTTTTATTATGGAATCATGTCTGCCCTTTTTAAACAAGACAACTTTTAATATTGCTTTTGTTACAGAAACAGGGGAGTCCAAAAATCCCCAGAGTTTGCTGCTGGGGGATGGGGAGAAGGAAGCAGCTTTTAGAATGCCTCCACATGCCTGAGGCTGGTGGCTAGTGTCTTTCTTATGCAAAATGGCTTTAATGCATCCAAAGCCTCAGGTAGATGGGAGGAGTCTTGAACCAGGGGACAGTATGGAAAGCACACAGAGCCTACATGGGGTTCTGTGAATGGTCAGAACTGTTTGCAACGCCCACTGCGTCAGAGGACGCAGTCAGGGATATATAAGCAGCTGCGGACATTTTAGCTCGCGCTCTCGCTCTCGGGCTCTCGCTCTCTCGCTCTCTCGTGTGCTCCCTCCACGTGGCTTGGTGAAGGGGTCTCCAGGCTGCTTTAAGAGGCTCTCGCCGTGCGGTTTTGAGAAGGAGAGGAGATCCGCGTGATTTGCAGGAAGAAGGCAGTTTGCAAGGAGGCTGAGAATCCAGGCGGCCCTGCATTGAGAGCTGGAGGACACCACAGCACAGAAAGGACCTCCCCAATCAGAATTGAATGATTGGCAGCTGCTGGTAAAGCTGAACTGTGTTTGGAAAATAGGGAAACGGTTTCTCTAACTTTCCTAAAACTAGCCTGGTTTGGAAAGTGGGGAGGCAAGGATATGTGTTTGTGGGTGTTTTAAAGAGCATAAGACTTAACAACAGAAATCCGCAAATAACTAAATCTATATCACTGTTAAATAAACAATTCTTTTTCTTGTCACTAAACTCTGGTATTGAGAGTTATAATTTTGGCGGCGGGCAATTGGGCCCCTAACTAAAGAGCCCGTGGGCTTGTTTTCAACTGGAGTAGCCCAGGGGTTCTGTAACACTTTGAATTGATGCTATGGAAAAACTGCTTTGGGAAATTTGATAGAACACAAATGATTTCTGAGGCTATTTCATGAAAACATATGTGTCATGAAATAACAAATATAACTATTATTCAGCCTAAAACACTTGATAAGAGCACATACATAGTGGAGCTTGATATAGAATGTTCTAGGTTAAGAATATTAAATTTTCTATTTATTCCTATCTTAATTTTTGTACTGAAATTTTGCAACATGAATTACAAACTATGACATCTTTCCCAACTCAAAAGGAGATGGGATTGGGGAACGGGACTGTCAGAGGTATAAGGCACTTGTCATGGTAACTAACGTTAATTGACATTAATGTATTAACACTGCTGATAAGTTTTAAGTAAGATTTAAATTAAAAAGAGAATTACTAGCATCTGTATTACAGATAGCAGGAAGCAGTTCATTACTGCATTGTTTCAGTTATCCAGCTGGGTATCATTAAAAACAGAGGGTTCAGAATTAAACAACAGTATATCATCCTGCATTTACAATGGTTAAGGACCTACTTAAAATGTATCCTCTTTTACCACTTAGTTACTACCAAATAATTTCCACCTCCAGAGACAGATACTGCCCAGGATAATTTGTGTTTTAATGCAACTTAATCTAACTAACATCTTTAATGATTTCTTAAGCTGGAAATGCTTGTAATCACGCATTACACATACATTATGATGTTGGTGCTTGCTAAAGTCCTGTCAAGTGAACAAGATTTTTAAATATTTATATTCCTAATTGTTTTACCTGTGATAAATAAGGTTTCCACATGAAACATACATGGTTTGGTTAAAGCTCTTACTTTTAACCTTTGCAATTATATTTATCAACTATATGAGAAAGAGCTTTTAAACATAATTTTTTTACTTATAAATGTTACTTATTTAGTAGCATTACATGGGGTCATTTAAATTATCTAGGTTATAGCTCCTAAGTATGTCCTGAGTTAAAATTCTTGCCTTATGGATCAGTTCCCAGGATTTGTCTAATATATGCCATTCAGAGGAGACAGACAAAAACAAAAACAAAATGAAGGCAAAGCAGGAAAAGAGAAAACGGCCATAGGAAAGCTTCTAATTCATGAGCAACAAAGGTTGAATTTTTCAATCTTTCCTCTAATTCAAATGCAATAGTTCTTGTTGATTTATAAGGATTTTAGTCAGTCTTTATATATTCTGGATACAAGTCCTTCATCAGGATGTTTTGAAAATATTTTCTCCCAGTCTTTTCATTTTCTTAATGGTGTCCTTTGAAGAGCAGTAGTTTTAAATTTTGAAGGAAGTCCAATGTCTTGATTTTTTTAAATTGCTCTTGCCTAACCCAAGATCACAAAGGCATTCTCTACTGTTTTATTCTAGAAGCTTTAGAGTTTTTCATGTCTACATTTAGGTCTCTTATCCATTTTGAGTTAATTATTTTTGTATGTGGTGTGAGGTATGGATCAAGGTTCTTTTATTTTGTATATGGACATCCATTTATTTCAGCAGCATCACATCAGGGCACATCAGAGAAGGAAAACTCTGACTCCAAAAAACCTCCGCTGCCTTGCGGCATACCTCTTCAGGGGAAAGGCTAAGGGAGTAAACCCCGACAGAAAATCCGGAGCCGGGGTCCCTAAGGCGGTTTGACGTTGTAGTCAACACCGGCAACTCCTGCGGCGCACCTGAAGCCAAGCTGTATTGACTCCGTCTTTCCCTTGGACCCTTCAGCTGCGAAGAGAGGGGGGGTCTGCTGCATGGGCAACAGCAGACCCTCCATATCACCCTGCCCAGGCTCTGTAGCTTCAGCTTCACTGGAGAGGACACTCCAGCGTCATCACAAGATGTCGATTCAACATGGGAGGAGACAGATACCATGTCACTCCCGAGTCGGACTGCACAACCATTCTCGGCGGTGCAGACAGACTCTTAAGAAGCTACACCATCATCTCTCGAGACGGACGGCTGCTGACCAGTCAGGGGATAAGAAGAAAAGCCCCTTGGCTATGTGATGTATTTCCTGACTTTGAATTTCCTTCTTACAATGTTTTTCTATCACAACACACCCAATTATTTGGCAAACCCTCCCATTATTCATTTATGTTAAAAAATTGACATTATATATCACTCTTAGGGCATGGCAAAGCAAACCTATAGAAATAATGATGGAGGCAGGCACACTACTGCTGCAAAGCTGGGGAACCCATCATTACTGGCAAAGAAAAAGATTTACACAAAAGCTACACAGACTTTATTAATGTGAGAAACGCTCACAATTAAAAACTGGGACACGGGACTTGAGCAGTAAAATGAGGCCTTTATTCACGAGTCTGCAGAGCTGGGCGCACCCTCATAGCCAGGAGAATGTGCGCCCCAAATAGACAAAGGAACCTGGTTTTATAGTCTTAGCTTCCCCACCCTGAAATTGCCATTCTAAAGTGAGAGCGATTAGCTTCCCCGCCCTAACGCAACTAATTTCCCCTCCCCTCTCCTTCTTCCCCGTTTCTACATGACCAGATACTCCAGAGGTACAATCTAACTCGTTCATCTAAATGCCCCTATTGTGATTTCTGAATATGCTAATGCTGTCCACTCCCGTCTCAGAGATCCTTTAATTACATTTGCCCTTAAGACCCTTTAATTACATTTGCCCTTTGTTACCAATGACTTTGCTACTGGTTTGGGAGTCACTATGACCTTGTTTCTAACATTAATATGAGCTATGAAAGTAATGTTTTGAACAATGGGAACTTCTCAATCCTGAGAAGAGGAACATGAACTCAGTGTTTAGTTTCTGGTTAATTACACAATATACATATTGGGCTCAGGGTCATAGCTGTCTACCACATAGGCTGCCATGGACATTCCTTCCTTTGATTCCATTCCCCAGTCTTTTTACCATGGACATTCTTGCAAGTGTTCTTCCTTCCTTGGAAGGGGAATTACACTTTCACTGTATTTTGAAAGTAGAGAGAATAAAAATCTTGAGATGAGTATGCTGCACACTGTTTTGTCAACAGTAAAAGTAGGAGGAAATAAAGATAATTCTGAAAGGTAATCAAAAATTAATATGAGAAACTGTAATTGAAAAATAAATAAATAAGTAAATATATATGTGTTTGTGTGTATGTATATGTGTGTGTGTATATATATATATATATATATATATATATATATATATATGTGCTCTGGCTGGTTTAGCTCAGTGGATTGAGCGTCGGCCTGCGAGCTAAATGTCGCTGGTTCGATCTTGCAGTCAGGGCACATCAGAGAAGGAAAACTCTGATTCCAAAAAACCTCCGCTGCCTTGTGGCATACCTCTTCAGGGGAAAGGCTAAGGGAGTAAACCCCGACAGAAAATCCGGAGCCGGAGTCCCTAAGGCAGTTTGACGTTGTAGTCAACACCGGCAACTCCTGCGGCGCACCTGAACCCAAGCTGTATCGACTCCGTCTTTCCCTTGGACCCTTCAGCTGCGAAGAGAGGGGGGGTCTGTTGCATGGGCAACAGCAGACCCTCCATATCACCCTGCCCAGGCTCTGTAGCTTCAGCGTCATCACGAGATGTCGATTGAACATGGGAGGAGACAGATACCATGTCACTCCCGAGTCGGACTGCACAGCCATTCTCGGCGGTGCAGATGGACTCTTAAGAAGCTACACCATCGTCTCTCGAGACGGACGGCTGCCGACGACGACGATATATATATATATAATTTTTAAATGAATAGGAGAGTCCCTTGGCATTCTGGACTGTGGTTCGGTCATTTCTAGAGCCACAGTCATTCTATTCCTTTTAAAAATTTGGTTAAGTTGAGTATATCACTGTCTCCTTTGTGTTTTAGTTAAAGTTCCACATAAAACACCTTGAGAAATAGTGTGGAAATTAATAAAGGAAACCTCACTGGAGTCAGAAAGGGAGCTCTCACACTCTATCACTCCTGGGTCAATTACCACAAGTAGGAACCCATCCATTACACCAAAAAGGAAGATGGCGTTAATTCAAAGTCAGTTAAATCAGATACAAACCTCAACAGAAAGAGCTGTATCTTGCACTTCCAGATAGGACTGAATCTTTATGGGCACTTTATTGAGATGCCCATGATCTGAGAAGAAGGTGGGTTATGTACCCTCAAACACCAATTTAACATCTCATTTCAAGTGGACCTTTTTATAAGGAGATGAAAGGGTAGTTAAGAGTCTGGAAAAAAAGGTTAATTGGAGAAGAGTTGCAGTTCTGCTGATCAACAATTCTTTATCTGCATCACAGGCATTTCCTCCCTGGAACACAATGACTCAGATAACATCTCAATTGCTTGAAGACCCCCTAGGGCACAAAGGTTGAATTACTTGTCACCTCCTGGAGTCACAGTGATCACACCTTACACAGTTCCTGGAATAAATTTTACTCAAGGATTAATCATTTAAGCCTATCAACTAAGGTTAAAACCTTTAACTCTTTGGTTCCCCTATCACATCTTTTATAGATGAGATGCTGTCTGACTCATGAATTGTTTAATAAAGCCAATTAGATCTTCAAATTTACCTAGGTAAATTTTATCAACAGATGCTGGTAAGATGAATAGCAATTTTATGGTAAATGCTGTTACTTCTGGAGCTGTGTTTTTTGTTTTTTGGGTTTTTTTTTTTTTCAGTTTATAATTGTGCCTTAATATCTTTATTTACTATAATTTAAACATTTATGAAAACAATTTGTACTGCTTATTGAAAGCATGAGTCCTTCAGTTGCCATCTGATTCATCTATAGTGTTAAATTTTTTATCTCTTTTAATTTTTTATTATATCAGGGTTTTTATGCTACTATTAAATATATTGCTTAAATAACAATAAGTTATTATTGGAAAAGAGTTAAACAAAATATACTGAATAGTTTTATGAAGTTGTACTTATACAATATTTTCTCTTTTGAACATAGTATTACACATATTCAAATAAATACTGAACATGATATTCCTCAAACCAGAAATATTTTAGCTCAGAGATAATCACATGATTCTCCAGTTACCATAACTAGTTTTTATTTTAAAAGAGCACAAATGTACAAACCAATAAAAAACAGACAAGAAAATGGCAATATTTCCAGAAATAAACATTTTATTTAATCCAAACATTGATTTTCTTTTCTTCGCAACTGATTACTTTTAAATATTACCAATAAAGTATAAAAATAGATTTAAACTTTAGATTTTGTTATATATTTTAAATGAAAATCTAGTAAATACGTATGGTGTACTAAATGACCTTGGGCAATATCAGAAGGTGCATAGTTACCTTATTAGTTATTCATTCTGTGCTTTATCAGGTTTCCTTTAGTCATTAATGAGATTTACATATGCTTCTCAAGTCTATTGTATTTATAGAGAATGGCCATCCTAAAATAAAATTGGAGATATAGTTTGGCTTTATCTACACTGCCTGAAATATTGTCTTATTTAATTCTCTTTAGCAAAGTACCGCTGATGTGCTCTACTCAGCAAAGAGCCTTTGACTTTACTCTCACTCTTGTATAGCATCCAGTTCCTTCACAATAACACCATTAAATATAAAATACTAAAATATATTACATATAGAAAAATTGTAATCAAATTCTGAGGTCATTTTAAAAGAAACATTGATTTTTGCTTGAAAAGCCAGGCCTCAGGCCTGAGTTGACTTTGCTTCAGAATTATACATTTTTTATTGCTATGAAAATTTCTAATTCAGATTTAAAAAATTGTTGAAGTATTTCTAACTTCTTAGTTGCACAACTGTATGTGGGACATTCTTGACCAAATGCAATTTTGATATATTCTCAAATATCCTCAATCATCATTTGATATCTGTTTCTTAACTACCTGGAAATTAGAAGAGTGCTCATCATGCTCATCAGCAACACTCCTCACAGGGCTCAATACCAAGATACTTCTTTTAAATTGATTCCAGGTCAAAGGTACAGTAATTGAAAGGCATTTTTCTAAAACTCTGTCCAATTGCTGCCAAAAACAATTTTGTTCTCCCAAGTCTATGCCTTTGAACAAGTCTGTGAAGAAGCAATAGAATCCATTATCATCTCTTTTTCCAGTTCCCATCTTTAAATTTTCTCATCCTAAAATTTCACCTGTTGCCACTCCTTCTAGAGAAACCAGTGTCCAATAATCTGTTCCGAGATCCCCTGAATACTTGGTAATAGTACTTCAAAATGTTTAATTTGAAAATGTGATTTAAAATAAATAAAATAAGCAGAGAATGTCTTCTTACCTATATCTTGAAATTAAATAGTCTGTGATGAAATCACAGAATTAGTATATATGGTGTCTGTAGCTTTAAGAGGAAAAAGAAGAAAAATGTTGTGGAAAATAGAACCTAATCTACAATGAGTCATGGTAGCATTTCAGCATGTTAATTCTGTGTCTCTTGCATTTCCTTTTTAAAAATCTGCCTCTCCACCTGCTAGGGGCATGAATAAAATTACCAACATTCTCAAAAGGTGGTTCATAGATCATAAGCATCAATATCACCTGGAGGCTTTTTAGAAATGCATAATCTTAGGCCCCTCTGCAGATGTGCTCACTTTGAATCTACATTTTAGCAAGAACACTTAGGTGATTGTTATGCACATTAAATTATGAGAAGCACTGCCCTAGAGGCTATGTAGATATTTATCAGTTGTCACCCTCTTCTGCCTATATCCTCAAGTGATTACAAACAAGATATCTAACAGCTCAAATATCCACCTCCATGTGTTTATGCACATGGACCAATGTGGATTAAAATAAAAGATGTGAACAAACACAACTTCCATGTGGCACATATTTCTCAGTGCTTTTATGTATATTTTCTTAGCTAATTTTAGATCAACCTTTGGCAGGTATTCTGACCTTATAGGAGCAGAAAAAATTTCCCTTCTTTTGTTCTAGATCCTTTGGCTGATCTAATAATTAAACTGACATAAAACAGACAAACAGGAGCAAAGCAAATTTAATTTCATACATATGAGATCCCTATAAAAAAGTATAAGACTCAAAGACAGGTAGTTGAGGTATATATATAATCCTGAGCTAAGGAGAAGTGTGTAGAGGCTTGGGGCTTCCAAGGGTAGAAAGACAATTTATAGGAAGATAAGAGCAAATGCTTGGTAAACAGATGTTTGCTCTGCCATGCAGATAAGTTTTTCTGACATAATAACTCTCTTTCTAGTATAGACCCACTATCTAAGTTAAGGGAGGAATTATGTTTGCTGGATCTTAATTGCCTTCAGCTCAAAACAATATTCATGCCAAAGTCGCACATTTTCTTAATTAACTTATTATTATTATTTTTATCCTTACCAGAGGACATGCTTACTGACCTTAGAGAGAGGGGAGGGGATGGAGAGAGAGAGAGAAAGATCAATATGAGAAACATCGATCAGTTGCCTCTTTTATGCATCTGTACTGAAGACAGAACCCACAACATAGACACATGCCCTGCCTGGGAATCGAATCTGCTCCAAACAACTGAGCCACACCAGCCATGGCCAAAGTGACACAATTTAGAGTGCCATATTCAGCTTCCCCTTAGCTCACATGGTTATTATTATTGTTGTTGGCAAGAACAATTTACATTATAATAAGAAAGGCTTAAAAGTTCACTTAAGATAAATTGACTTTCCTAATACTATACAACTAGAAAAGTACTATACTATTTTATTAGGATTATTTAGTAGCTTTCCAATTGATCTCACTGATTTCAATCTTACTATACTTCATACCAGAATAATTTTCTCACATGCACATCCTGTCTTACCAATTACCTGCTCAAAATCTCTGATAGATACCCATACGATTTAGGAGAAACCCTTAGTGGCTTTTCCTTGCATACCTTTCTTTCTGTATGTTTCACTGCTACAAGTTTAGACTTTTACCAAACTAAATTATTTTAGCTCTTTTAACTTTGTGTGTTTTTTCTGCTTCTAAAACATCCTTATTCATTTTATTCAAATGATCGAATTCAATTCCCTTTTTAAAACCTGTTTTATCAGGTCCTCTAAGAAGTCTTTCATGTCTTAATCTGATATAAATGTATCCTGAATCTAACTTTATCAACACTTATCTCATGTTATTAGAATTATTTCTTTCCTATCATCCTTAGCTTTGGAACTACTAGCTTTTGAAAGCAAGACACATTTATTATTTCTTTCGTACTAGCTTTTAGAACAGTGCTTGGCCTACAGCAAGCGTTAATGAATGTTTATTGTATGAACCAAGGTAATGCAAACATTTATTAGTACAGAATGGATTTGAAAGATCAATATTTAGATAAAGTCATGATATTTCAGAAAAAATAAACTTAGTCCTAACACTAAAACACTTTTTTTTTCTCCTGCCTTCTTGTCACTTTCCTGATATCCATATATGTGTGATATCATTAACAGAGGGAGAGCCAAACGTAACCAGGTGGATGCTTTTCTTGATGATAGCTGGAAAGGAAGGACTCGAAGGTTCTAGTCAATGAAACAGTATTTGGTTTCCACATTATATAAAATAATCACAATTAGATTTTTTGAATTTTGTTATGTGATAAGCATATTGTTGGTACTTTATAGTTGTCTAGTTAACTTTACTTTTAAAAACTTCTGAGGTTTACATTGTCACCCATGTTATGGATTAGTAAATTGAAATTTAGAGAAGTTATTGTGTTGCCCAAGATCACATAGACTGAAAATGACAGTACCCAAGGTTAAAACCCACATTTTCCCAATTCCAATGTGACTTTGACAGAATTCAGAAGCTCTTCGCAATTGTGCATTGTTACTTTAACTCAGATTAGCCTTAAGATGACCAACCAAGTTCCTCCAGGAATGGTGTTCCTGAAACTATTCTGTAGACAAGAGTAGATCTGTTCTGCAGCCTTTCCTAGCTGGTCATTTATACCGGCAATGATTAGGGTGATTGGGGGTGGTGGGAGGAATCATGCTTTACGTCACAAATGAGAATAGCATTCTTCCCATGATCTTCATCGATTCCTTCAATTTGGAAGTTTCTGGTTTATATATTCAGGTTCTATTTAAGCATTTTGTTACCTGGTTTCAAAATTTTCACTGATAACACATTGCTTCTCACTTTTCCTTGGGCTGCTCTCCAGAGAATCTGGACCATCTACTTGGCATTTGAATTGAGGTCTTTAGAGATCCAAGGAATATTACCTCTCACTCCCAGGATTTCTACCTGTAGACATTTTTGCTTTTTCCAGCAAATAGAGTGTAATGTTCACAGAGATTGTCACTGGTTTGTTGAGACTGCTTATTGTCATAGCTAAGTGAGCCACAAACTATAAGTCCATGTGGCACAAGATTTTTTTCAATAATTTAAATCTAACTAAGGTGTTAAAGACATAAAATGTTGAAGCCATTTAATTATTTTGACATAGTCTGTTACTTAATATTCCCTTAGATTTCACATGTTAAATTTCAATCCACAATGAATTTTAAAGCCAAGTGTAAAACTCTCAAAGTAGAATTTTAATGGAAATGCTAAGATATTTTCAAGTATAGCTGCATGAAAGCAGCAGCTTTTTAAAATCCATTTTCATCATGGTTTAAAACATATAGCAGGTTATTTATTTTATTTTTTTTTGGAAGTTTTCTGATGGTATGTAGATTTGTAGTTAACAAATATTCCACCATTAAAATAAGCTCACTCAAATTCACCTTTCTGAATTAGCAGAACTTAACTATTTATTGTCAACCGATTCATGAATAAAGAACCAAGCTCAATTTGGAGCATATGGCCTAAAGATAATAAATTTAAATGCCTGATGCAAAGTAAATTAGAATTGGGATTGTAATGCTGATAGTTTTTCTACAAAACTCTTTTAACATCTGTCCAGAAACTTCTTTTTTTTTTTCAGATGCTTTTACACATATGCTACTTTAAATCTCTATCCATACATTGTAACTTTCCTTCAAGAGATTAATTAGAAAAGTTAGTTATTATTTAAGAATAAAGAGGCACATGTGTGAAAAAATAAAATTGTACAATCATCACTTTTAGAAGGGCCTTAAATTTTACCAATATACCAAAATAACAATATTAGAAAGAAAAACTAAATTGTTGGTTGAGGTTTAAGAAGGTAAAATATCTCTAATATGGATTTCTATATCAAAAACAATCACTATGTCAGGTATACATTTTCCTTCTAAACTTTCCCATGTGTGACAAGAACTAAAATTTTGAAACTGGATTTCCCATTATCTCCTGCTGTTTTAAGAATACTTCTCATTAGATTCCACCAATGACAGGTAGTCTCAAAAAACTTTGGAAATGGAAGGAAAGATGTAATTATTCTTATGTGAGTGGGCACATAGCTCTGGCAGACGTCAGTCATCAGTTTTTGCAGCAAGTTCCATGTGTTTCCCTGAGAGTCATCCACTCATCCAGTTCCTGGCTGTAGCCCTCTGAGAACATCAAGGGCAGTTTTTGTTGTTGTTTTGTTTTATTTTGTTTTTTCATGCTTTTTTTTCCTTCTTCTTCAAAAAGTTTTACAGTTTCCATTTTGTCCAATGCAAAGGAGAGAGTTCCAGTGTGGTTAAAAGGGTACGTGTAGTGGTTTCAGGGAGAGGCTCAGGCAAAAGGCAGATACCAGGGAAATGCAGAGGGACCCCTCAAAGGCCTCTGGTTTCCAAAGGCTTCCTCATCATGCTTGAGCCTTTCGAATAGATACTTGCCCATCTCAGCTCAGTTAGGTGGTCACCCATCTTCTTGATGAGTTTCACCTCCTCATCCAGGAAACGGTTCTGTAAGAAGTCACAGAGATGTGAGTCTGTGTGAGCAGAACCCAGAGCCTGGAGATCCAAAAGAGACTGGTTCAGGTTCTTCTCCAAGGTAAGGTGGCTTGCATGGAGTCCTGAGTTTTACCCCACTCATCTTGGGAAGGTTTCACTATGTCCTGGGAAAAAATGCAGCCACCGCACTGGGTTTACAGTTTTAAGAGATTCTCAAATCCCTCACACTTCTTTTTGGCCAACTCTTAGAAGAAGTGGCCCACGCCCTCCAGAGCCACATCTTCCAGGTTGAAATAGAAGCCCCGAGAGAGGGGGGTGTAGGAAGCCCGCAGATGCAGGTGACCAGACGGGTGACGACAACCTCCACCTCAGTGGAATCATTCTGACAAATTTGGGAGCCCATGGTTTTTTGGCAATGAAGAATTAAGGTAAAAAACAAAACAAAACAAATCAAACACCAAAAAAACAGTGTTGGCTGGCCCTGGAGGCTGAGAATGGCTGAGGTGGTTCCAAAAGTGGTGACTAGAGAAGAGGTTGGACGGTAGTTGGAAAGAAAGGGCGTCCTGAGGTCTGTTCTGATAAAATTTGTTGATGCAAGAGACAGATCCCAGGACGGCCGAGGGCACTGGCAATGACAGTTTTCTTAGAATCCCTACACTCTCCAGTTTTGTGAAATGTGCTAGGAGTTTCCCTATCTTCACTGCCCTCTCTTTTCCAACAATTATATAAACCTTTCATTCCCAGTATGAAAACCCTTCTATTAGAAATACCTCTAGTTTCTATATTCATGATTTAACTGATAAATCTACTACATGAATTTGTGATTTGCTTGAAGAAACTAGGCTCGAGTTCTGCCATTTGGAAATATTAGTATATGCACACAAATGTAAACCAATTTTTAACAATTTAAAGTTTTTTCATTAACTGTTTATTTTTACATGATTTCAAGAGAAAGGATGTGTTAAAATAGCATTCACAATAATATCATCAGGAATCACCACCGATATGGATAGATCCTTAGCCACCAGAATTCAGAATAGAAGCCCCTGTGTTGTAGGACTTTAGAGTAAATCATTTATATCCCAGACTATATAAATAGCACCCTGAAGTTGTGTAGAGCAACCTATCTAGCTATACCTAATGGCCCTATTACATTACTGTTTTCATTAAAGAAATGAATCATGCTTCCAAATGTTACAAATGTTTTTAATGGGATACAATTATACCAATCTAGTTTTCTCAATTAAATTTGAGTTATAAATATATGGTTGGTTGGATACACATACACAGAGTTTCATATTTGCTGAAATCCATATGCATAAAATAGGAGTTTCATATTTCTGTTTATTCAACAAATGTGTATTGAATGTGTGCTCAATGCCAAGTACTGCACTAACAGTTATGTATATAAAGAAGAGCAAGTCAGATATTTTTCTGTCCCAGTAGTTCTTATGGTTTCTTGTTGAGACAGACATTAATAGTATATAAATGTATAGATGGATAGCTCAGTAGATAGCTACTATAATCCAGAAGAGTGATAGATACTGAAAGTATAAGATATCTAGGAGACTATTTGATTTAGTCTAGAGGATGTAAGAAGTGGGAGCGCTGAGTAAATATTTCCCTATGAATTTTCCCTAAGTGACTAATATTTCAGAGCTAATGTATCATTTGGGGTTCAGCCAGGGAAGCAGAGCCTTTGAGTCATTGTATAGTTATGAAATCAGGGTTACAATAAAGATATTGAACCTCACAGCCACACAAGGAGGTAAGGGAACTGAAGAGTGGAAGGGAAGACTTAGAGGATTAGATGATAAGTCACTAATTCCTGTCTGAAGTTGCTTTCTTGGTTAAACTAGTGGAAGCCTGCAGAGGAATTTGAGAAAGCCAAGAAAACCCAGTCTCTTAAGGGAAAGGGAATTTGAGAGGAAGCTATTGTTTCTGTGTAACTTCCACCTCTTTTTAGGTCTGGAGTTACTATTCATTACCAGGTTGTCAACATATGTATAGAAGAGATGAACACAAGTAGAGGAGAAAAAGAACAAGCTGGAACCCACCCGGTACCTACCTCTCCATCTGTCTGCCACCTGTGTGACCACAAAAAGACATTTAGAGTGTAGTGGTTCTTACCTCATTTTTCCTTCTCAAATGTCCCACAAGTAGCTCTTTGGAAAAACTCTAACTAGGGATCCTACAGGAAATGGATTTTAGGCAATGTAAGTTCATATTTAACAAAATGGCCAATAAAAAAGTATAGTATACATGAGTAGGAGTTAACTAGAAGAGGATTTCAGGAAGAGGGGAAATAGAAGCTAGAAACAGAAAGATCAATATATTATATTCAACATTTGTAATAATTAGTACACGGTAACACCTTGCTTATAGGCAACTTTTGATCAAAATTCTTATTTTCTAGTTTGATTTTTATAAGAAGATGATTAACAATTAAAAGCTAGATTTAAGCATTTTACATAAAATCATTTTTAAAAAGAAACAAAACAAGAAATTAATATCACAAGCAAAGACAATAAAAGGAAAATCTATAGTTGTCATTTCTAACTTTTTAAATGAATAGAGTATTAAGAAAAATAACTTGAGAGTTAAGAAATGGTAACTGAGAAAGCTAGCGGTTCTGACCTGTACTGGGCATATTTCATGGATTTTAAAGTGATCTTGAATTTACCCTCCTCAGAATCTCTGACATACACTCAGATTTACCTTTCTCTAGACGATTTTCTTTTTGTTTGAGTCCATGAAATTATTCACAAAGTTATATTCTTTCACAAAATTCTGTGCATGGTGGAGCACATTCTTATGTGACCTCTGCAGTTAGGATTTTCAGAAAGTTCCATAAACTTTCTTGTTTTACTTCTCATCTCACCTCTCTTGATTACCATTGGCTATTATTTCTAGGACCCATAATGACTCAGTCAATTTTTAAATTAAAATATTTATTTTTATTGTTTAGTATATGTGAGGAGGCAAGACTGTAAAAACATCACTTTTATAGTTCTATTAATAAATATTAAGCAACGAGTAAAAGAAAACAGCCCTTGAAAGAAAAGAAATATAGACAACTACTCATAAAATCAGGAATTTTACTCAGACTAGAAAATACTGTACCATTTGGATTTTATTCCATTTTGATAAAAGCATCAGTGAGAAACATCAATACCATATGTTTTCTATCATTTAATCAATTACATTGAACTAAAAGAAAATCAATACAACATCATGGAAAAGTAGTTAGTATGTAATTTTAAATTTAAATTAACACAGCAGTGGCAGTACAGATCTCCTCTTTTCTTTTTCTCTTTTTATAACCTTATGAATATTTCCCAAATCAGATGTGAATTTTTTTCATTTCTGTTGTTGTTTGCCATATGTGCACACACAACTACATGAGTGTCATTACCAATTTTTATTCAGTTATATGGTGAATGCTAAAAGGATCTAATATAGTCAGTGAACTATTTCTATGTAATAATAGTGAGAAGAAAAGTCTTCTCTGCAACTCCTTAGACTCTTTTCTCTTAATTGATCTCTATTCTCGGTTTATATTATTCTTCTAAGAAAAAGTCATATGATACAGTAAATATCTAAGATAAAATACAGAGTGGGGCAAAAGTAATTTAATAGATATGAGTATGGAAAAATATAATAATAAATAATAACACAAGAATAAATTTTGTGTTTCACATACTCATAACTGTAAGCCTATTGTACTTTTGCCCCACCTGTATTTTCAATCTAGAAGGAATAGTTACTCGCACAAGGCATAACCTCCCAAAAAAATATGAAACATAAACTTCTTCTTTCTCATCTAAACCTATGGTGTGTGTGTGTGTGTGTGTTTTCGCATAACCCAGTCCAGTTATTCCAGCACCATATATTGAAGAGACTGTCTTCACTCCATTGTATACTCATGTCCCTTTTGTCAAATATTAATTGACCATAGAGACCTGGGTTTATTTCTGGGCTTTCTCTTCTGTTTCATTGATCTATATGTCTGTTCTTATGCTGGTACCAGACCATTTTGATTATAGTGGCCTTGTGGTATAGTTTGATATCAGGTATTATGATTCCTCTAACTTTGTTCTTCTTTCACAAGATTGCTGAGGCTAGTCAGGGTCTTTTTTGGAATATTTGTACTAGATATGTAAATATGCCATTGGTATATTAATAGGAATTGCATTGAATCTATAGATTGCTTTGGGATGTATGGACATTTTAATGATGTTAATTCTTCCAACCCATGAACAGGGTATTTGCTTCCATTTATTTTTACCTTCCTCAATTTTTTTCTTCAGTATTCTATAGTTTTCCAAGTACAAGTCTTTTACCTCCTTGGTTAAATTTATTCCTAGGTACTTTACTTTTGTTGTTGTTGTTGTTGCAATGATAGATGAGATTGTTTTCTTAGTTATTCTTTCTGATAGTTCATTATCACCATCGATTGCTGAGTATTGACTTTGTATCCTGCTACTTTGCTGAATTCATTTATTAGGTCTAGTATTTTTTTAGGTGGAGCCTATAGAGTTTTCTGTGTACACTATCATGTCATCTGTGAATAATGACAGTTTTACTTCCTCTTTTCCAATTTGGTTGCCTTTTATTTCTTCTTGTCTGATTGCTATGGCTAGGACTTGCACACAAAAGAAGAGGAAGGAGGAGGAGAAGAAGAAGAAGAAGAAGAAGAAGAAGAAGAAGAAGAAGAAGAAGGAGAAGAAGAAGGAGAAGAAGAAGAAGAAGAAGAAGAAGGAGAAGAAGAAGGAGGAGGAGGAGAAGAAGAAGAGGAGGAGGAGGAAGAGGAAGAGGGAGGAGGAAGAGGAAGAAGAAGAAAAAGAAAAAAAGAAAGAAAGAAAGAGAGAGAGAAAGAAAAAAAGAAACTAGAACACCAGCTTACACCATACACCAGAAGAAACTCAAAATAGATAAAAGACATAAATATAAGTCAGGATACCATAAAAATCCTAGTAGAAAAGAGTCAGTAAAATTTCAGATATCTCATGTAGCAATATTTTGGCCAATATGTATCTTAGGGCAAAATAAATAAAAGAAAAAATAAACAAATTGAACTAAATCAAATTAAAAGGCTTCTTCATGCTAAAGAAACCACCATCAAATTGAACAAGGAATCAACTACTTGGGAGAACTTATTTGCCAATAATACATCAGACAAGGGCTTAATCTCCAAAATATATAAAGAACTCATATGACTCAACATCAGGAAAACAAACAATCCAATTAGAAAATGTGCAAATGACCTGAATAGACACTTCTCCAAGGAGTACATACAGAGGGCCCATAGACATGAAAAGATGCCCAACATCACTAGCAATCAGAGAGATGTAAATTAAAACCACAATGAAATACCACCTCACATCAGTCAGAATGGCCATCATTAACAAATCAACAAACAAAAAATGCTGGTGAGGGTGTGAAGAAAAGGGAACCTTAGTACACTGTTGGTGGGAATGCAGGCTGGTGCAGCCAGTATGGAAAACAGTATGGTATTTCCTCAAAAAACTAAAAATGAAACTGTTGGGAATATACTTTAAGAATCATGAAACACCAATTCAGAAGAATTTATGCACCCTGTGTTCTAGAATCTAAGCTATTTAAAATAGCTATGATTTGGAAACAGCCTAAGTGCCCATCAGTAGATGAGTAGGTCAAAAAACTGTGGTACATTTACACAATGGAATACTATGCAGCAGAAAAAAGAAGAAATTTCTGCCTTTGTTGACAGCATCAATGGAACTGGAGTTATCATGTGAAGTGAAATAAGCCAGTCAGTGAAAAACAAATATCACACAATCTCACTTATAAGAGGAATCTAATGAACAAAATAAACTAGTGAACAAAATAGAACCAGAGGCATGGAATCATGGGATAAAGTGACAGCTCTAAGAGGGTAGGGGGGAGGTTGGGACTGATTGAAAGAAGGTGAAGGGATTAGTCAAAGAACAAACATGAAGGACTCATGGACATGGACAATGGTGTGAGGATTGAATATGGAAGTGGGGAGCTAGCTGAAGGAAGTGAGGTGAAGAGGGACAAATGGAACATCTGTAATAGCACAAACAATAAAAAAGAAAAATAAATAAAGAAAAGAAAAGAAAAGAAACCTATGGAGTATTTTATTTTGTTTTTTACATTTTTTATGTGTTGATGGTGAACCCAATCTATGCTCAAATACTGAGAATATTTAGTAGGATAATCCAAGGTCATCATAAATTCTAAGTATAAGTCACATTTTGAGTACCTACAAGGGAGGAACCCCAAACAATAGGAGTTATCTTCTGGAGGGCAGACCCCTTGTAGTACAGGCTTCCCCTGCTAGGTGAGTGCTCTAAAAACCCATCTGTATCAGTCTACCTCCTGGTGTTGTGAGAGGCCGCATTTGGTTTCAGTGAATTTTTTTTAATGTATTTTATTGATTATATTGTTACAATAGAATTTTTTTTGAAGACTCTTTCAACTCATTTGCCCATTTCATGATGAGTGATTTATGAGCACACCTGCCCACACTGCGCTGAGTGTTCAGCAGTTTTTGACCAAAAGTGTCATGACCCACATGCCGATCCTCCCTATTAACTGAATCTCACCCTTACTTTGTTTTGTTTCCCCAGATGAAAAAAGCCCTGGAAAGGAAACATTTTGTTTGTGTGTAAGAGGTGAAACAAACAAACAAACAAAACAATGGCAGAAGCACTAAAAGCCATAAAAATCAGTGAGTTCAAAAACTGTTTTGCGCAATGGGAAAAAGTCTCCATATGTATATTGCATCAAATAGAGAGGACCTTGAAGTCGACTGAAGTTTAAACACGTAAGAGTAAATATACAATTTATTAATAAATAAATGCTTTTCTAAGGGTTTCCCCCCTTGTACTTTGTGCCATGCACTTTTCGAAGTGCTTAGAATAAATCAGTGAATAAAACAAACAAAAGAACTCTGCCTAGTGATCTTGTATTCTAAATATACTTCAATATTTCATCCATATTTTCTCCCTCAAATGCAAATTATTAAAATCAAATTAGTTGTCCTCAGTATGGATGTTACTATTCTTTCCTTCTCTGTTTTTGAAAACATCCCACATATCTGAACTGAATTTCTAATATTTTCTATATCTCCTTTTGCAATTAGTTTCCAGTTCTGTCAATTTGTAATTTGTAATTATTTTCATATTCATCTCAGTAAATGGAGTTTCCTGTTCGCTCTTACCCATTTCTTTATTATTTCAACCATTAAATTATTAAACATGTGTAGTCTGTATTATATATCATGACTGAAATATTAAGATAGTTACCTAATGGGCATCTTTACCTCTGAAATCTTGTCTAATTTATTCTTTATTCTTATAACCCTTTCTTTTTAATTTTTTTAAATTTTCAATTGCAGCTTACATTTAATATTATTTTGTATTAGTTTCAGGTGTACATTATAGTGGTTATATAGACATACACTTTACAAACTGTTCCCTCTGATATTTCCAGTATCCACCTGGCACCATACACAGTTATCACAATATTATAGATTGTATTTCCTATGCTGTACTTTACATCCCCATGACTATTTTATAGCTACCAATCTGTGCTTCTCAATCCCTTCATTTTTTCACCAAGTCCCCAACCCATCTGGCAACTATGTCTGTTCCCTATATCTGTGAGTCTGTTTCTTTTTTGTTTGTTTATATTGTTCTGTAGATTTTACATGTACATGAAAACATATGCTACTTGTTTTACTCTGACTGACTTATTTCACTTAGCATAATACCCTTTAGGTCTATCCATGACATTATTACAAGATAACTTTTTCTTTTAAAACTAGTTTCATCAATGTTAATATTCTTTCCATCAACTATCAGTGACACCCACATGGTGGAAGAATAAAGTTCATAGTTTTTAATGGTAGCATTATCTTGACATTTTCTTGTCCCAATGCCTATTTTAACTGTATTACCTTTTTTACATATAGAAACATTTATTCCATTGAGAGAGTCTCTTGAGGCTGAGCTGTCTCCAACGCCCCAACTCAGTTGGAAACTACTCTGTACAGCAGAGGTTTCATGACCACGGTGGAAGAAATCTATCTGTGACACTGTATTTTGTCTGGGTGGAAAAGGAGGTGGCTGTTCCCTCTGGTGAAGAAAACACAAGACCTCCATCACTCATGCTTTTTATTGAGAAGGGTATGCATGGGAGATACAAGGTCAGAATTTGTAAGTCATCAATAGCTTTTAGGCGCCTGGATTACCATCAACAGTTACAGATTATAGATATCAATATAGAGGGCAGAGTGACCAGTCTGTGTCAGGGTCTATTAAACATCTTGACGCCACACTGACGTTAAGTGCAAGGTTTCATGTATTCCTTACTAGAGATTGTTTATAGTTAACTAAGAGATAAGAAAAGCAGATCAAGCTCCAAAGCATAATAAGCATTCTTTAAATCCAATTCCTATGGAAACCTTCTGAATGGCCTTCGGTCATGTCTCCCTTGCAGCCTTCCAGTGTGCTGTTGAGATTTAAAGACAACCCGGGGGAGGTGGGGAGAGACAAGTCTGGCTCGTGGCCAGGGTTACAATTCCTGAAACCACAAGGAGCAGTTCCCCGCATCTCCCCCTTTTTTGTTTTTTGTAGTACCTATAGTAGAAAGGCCTATAAAGCTTGCTACTTGCTTTTCTCGAATATGATCATGGGTAAATAACTTGGAGACACATCGGAGGATGTATTATTTATATACATAAATTTAGCCCAATTTTTAGGGTTAAGTCATTGGAGGTTATCACTTAGGGTTTGAAATACTTTTTGTTCAGCACACTACTTAATGTACGTAAGCTGCTGTTGGAGTTCAAATTGTAGCCAATCAATTTGGTCTTTAAGACTGGTGGAAAAGTAATTCTGTAGATGATGTTGTATTGTCATCATCAAGAATGCTGACTAGAGTTCCATTTTAATGGGGTGACACATTGTCTTAAGAATCTGGGGTTGCAGGCAAGCTGTTGTTAGGTGACCAGGGCATCCTGTCATTCCCCCAGCCACATTACAGCCGATTCCATGGCTGAGAATCAGGCTAGGATTTTCTGATCAATATGGGTCTGCAACAGGACATCATAGGGACCAGTCTATTGTTTAACCAGTGGCTGTTCAGGGCCTTGAGTCTTTCAGGTCTTTAGTAAGATTTGGTCCCCTGGTTGGAGTGGATCTAGGAGCTTGTCAGGAGGATAGATAAACCTGTAATGAGTAAACTTGTACAAAATGTTTAATTTACATAATAACTTACAAACCAGACTTTGAGTCTGTAAGTCTGTGGAGACATCCAATCACAGGGCCTTTGCTGGAATAATAGCATTTTTGATGATGTTACAAACCCAGGACTTTCTGCATGTAAAGCAGAGACTAGCCTATTTCTGTAATTAAGGGGTTAAACAGTGGAAGCTATTTCTTGGGAAGGTGTTGGGAGTGTAGAGTGCCCCCTATTCCTGCTTTGAAGTTAGAAAAAGAGAAACAATTTTATTTTAGTGATTATGCATTCCTTTAATGTGCTTAAAAGTGGGCTATTTTTCATTATCTAATGCCTAACATTACCAATCCTCAGATACACGTTTCTAGTTTTTTCTTTGCATTTTTTAAAAAAAGACAAAAATACTTTCCCTATTTCTCTATCTAAACCTGATCACTCAAAACCAAGCTTAAATCTTACCTTCTTCATGAACTCTTTCCTAACCACTTCAATAATTTGAAGTGACCTTCTATTACAATTTGATATCACTAAGCACCTTTATTTTATCCTTAACTTACACTGCTTAAACTTCTATGTGTAAATTTACCTATCAGAGTGATGTACACATCTTAGATGCCCAATACTGCTGTTAATTCATACTTCACCTTATTCATAATGAGGTTGATTCACAAAGATTGTAAATCAAATGACAATCAAAATGAATGAAAATTTGGCATTTCATGCAAATAAATGTTGAGAAAAGGAGATACAGATTAAAATGTGTGGGGACAAGAATGTGTCAATCTATTGCCATAAATTTAACTTTGAAATCCAAGTAGCCAAGAGAAAGAATTTCATGATTGGTTATATAATTTATGGCACATTAATAAAATAGCTGATATTTTGCTCAGACTCAATTCTTTATTGAAGCCAAGGAAAAAACTGATTCCTTTGCATCCTCATAGAGACGGCAATATGTATATAGTGAATAATATTCTCAATCATGTAAAATATAGAAATTACCCATAGTTACTTAGAGGTTTTTTTTTTTAAATAATAGTTTTCAAGCTAGGATAATGAGACCTTGTCAAAACATAACAGGAAATAATATTACACTGGGGTAAAACTGAATCTGCTTCATACATGCAGTTCTTATATTGGCTCTGTAGTACTAGTAAGAACTTTAGAGCATCTGTAGAAGATGATGGAATATCTCTCAAATTCCTCATAATTCTGCAGTTTAAGGAATTTTCAGTAGTAATTGGACTGAGGTCAAATTACATCATGCATGCTACAGTAGGATTTAACCATATTTAGAACATGACTGTATTTTTAACAAAATAATTCTTAACTGAAAAGAAAATTGTGTAAATGAAATGCTGTTCTCTGATGACTACATGTTAAAATTGCAATAAATAGAAACAATTTGATTTAAATTTAAAACTATTGAAGTTTACATTTTTTGAAATAAAGTTGAAATGATACAATGACAACAATACTTTAAAAGACTGAGTAAAAGTTCTCAGAGCATACTAACAAAACAGAATTGGGGGAAAAAGGAGATGAGAAATTAGTACAATATATACTGGGGTTTTTGGCAAAGTTAACAAATATTGTATCTATAAGCACTTCCAGAGCTCAGATGGCTAAAAAATATGGGGAAAAAACTGAAAGTAGTTATTCTTTTCCATTTGCAGAGTTGGATAGGAAGATGTGATTAAAGAGAGTTGTCTTTTAGGAAATGATAAAAGAAAAACAAATAAAAAAAAGAGAAAAGCTAAAGTCAAGCAATATAAGACAATAAATAAGTATATCCATTATAAAGAAAACATTTGGAATATCTTTTTTAAATATATGACATAATAAGACATTTACCAAGAACAAATTGTCTCAAGAAGTTTGAATATAAATACTATTCAAAGACACAAAGAACAAATGCAAAAAGTAAACTAAAATCCTGGATAAAGATATTAATACCATACAAATTTAGAACTGATGATTAAAAATATCATCAAATCAGACCAAAGAAGTAACTTTTTAATTGTCAAAGGGAACAATGCAATAAAAAATATATAAATACAATAAACTGTATGCAACAAGAAAGCAATAAAATACATAAACAAAAGTTGATACAAACATAAAAACAAATTAAAAACAAAATTGTAATGAAAAGTCATCAACCATTGACATTTTTGCTATTGAAGAGAGCAAAGTAGACAATTTTATGATGCACACAAAAGCATAGCTTGCAATGCAGAGTCAGGGATGGGATGCTTATTTAAGATAGGTGTTTGTCCTACATATTAGGCCATTCTAAAAATGATTAAAAATGAGTTAATTGTTTTGCTAAGTTAAATCACAATGTTTTGATGTCAAAAGAGAAATGTGAAAAGGGCTGTTTCAAATAGCCACATTGAAATCATCTTATCAAATTGTCAAGTTTGTGGAGATGTGTGAGGCGAGGCTGGCATTTTGTCTTAGTGTTTGGAGGTAATCTGTTTTCTCATGAGAATTTGTATCAGGTATTATGCTTTATCCTTAAAATCCCGTGTTTTCATCACAGTATACTGGCTAGAGATTTTTAAATAAGATTTTGTTAATACAATTTTGTTTAAATTTTCCTTCATGTTAATGAAGTATTCTTTCATATCTTCAAATATGTTCTCTGATTTGTTCATTTTTGCAGTCACATCTGATGGATCAATTTCATCTGTCCTCCATGCAAATCATCTTATGTTTCATTAATTTATCTCTTTTTGCAGTGCATTCAATTACAACTGTTTTCCACTTGGTTTTCTATATCATTTACTGTGGGTTTTACTGCCAGCAGTGTTGATATTTTTGTCTTTGAAGCAAATTCTGAAACCCTTCCAATTCCCCTTTTATCTCTTATTTTATAGATTTCATTAAAAATTTCCTTGAGTGTGCAGTTATACAAATGTGTCTTCTTTTCCTACAATGTCTCCTTCAACAGCTTATTTTCTATAATTTGCATTTCACAAATATTTGCATAGTCTCATGCATCTATTTTTATTACTCTTACTAACATTTGCAATTTTCACAAAACAATTTACTGTTTTTCTTGGTTCCCCTCTCTATTTACCTGAGATGACTTAGTCTTCTTTGTACCATAAAGGCCTGCCTGAATGCTGATGGTTTATTGAGACCTGTTCAGCCATGCAATTGCTTGAATCAAGTGCTAAAGGACTGGGTTTGAGGTAGTAGCAGAAGGGAAATTTTTCACTCTATGCACTTTAGTTTCTGTGTTAAAATCTCCACAATATAGTACATCTTTGCTAAATTGAAAGTAAGCCCTGTCTATAAAAAAGTATTTCCCTTTCAAATTTATGTTTGTTCATTATTTTAGAGTATGTCAGCCTCTTCAGTGGCAGGTTGAGTTTAGAAAAGCTTCATAATACCTCAAATTTCCATTTGATTTCCCACATTAAAATAAAAGTATAATGCATGAGAAATGAGAGAGAGAGAGATTCAAGGTTGCAATATGACATCAACTTTGTTAATGAGAATGAATTAAAGCTGAAAAACAATCCATTAAAAACAATTAGCGTTAATCACAAAAATGTAACATGGTAAAGCAATGGCAAAAGGCTGAATTTACAATAAGATGTATCTATAATAAAATAAAACAGTTAAAAATATGGAGTCAGGGTTTGTTAATTACAGAGGGAGTCAGGCAAGAGTAAAGAAGACCATTTTTAAGAAATCAGCCTTATCAGTTCTTACGAAAAATCTAGGTGCAGCAGATGTACAGTAGAGGGTTCTTTGCTTTTATATCCTTGGTTTGAGTTGAGTGTCACAGGAATAAAAAAGCATCAGTTATTTTAATCTGAAGTAGCTTAGTCATTGATTTTATAATATGGTTGATAGTTATATGGGGGATTTCTTTTTTGTTGGAAAATACTCTTATTAGTATTTTCAGGTAGCTAAGTACTACTATCATTTTCGGTAATATGTGGCAAAATATTGTTTCCTGAATATAAGTTGAACATTATATAATGAATGGGTCAATGAATAACAATATAGCTGTCTTTTCCCATTTATAATGTAAGACTTTCCAGTTAAACAATAGAAGCCTGAATATATTTGAGTTTATCTGTGAAAATTTTTATTAAAAGGAAAGGAAACCTGTGTCCTGTCTTATGCGATCTGTCAGTCCTAAATTGTATGGATGCTCAGCTTGCTCATTTGTCAATCTGTAAGTGGGTGTCTATGGATATGGAAATAGGAAGCTTGCAGAGCAGGATTTCCCCCCAGTGTAGATATAAGCACAAACCTCAAGGATTTGAAGATTGGCAAACTCAATAGTAATACATGTTTTAAAGCCATGTCTGCCAAGTGAAACAGATATCCAATTAACAAAATTTACTCCTGAAGAGAAAACCTAAAGAACCCAATAACAATGGAAGATATTTAAAGACTTAAAAAAGAAGAAAGAAAAATATTTCCCAGGCCCAGATTGTTTTACAGTGGTTTGACAAGCAGCCTGACCCTGAGGCATTCACCATTTCTCAAGTAGAGCATGCAAGTGCTTTCATAATATAGCTGTTTGAAGAACTACCAAACTTAGAAATGATTTTCCCCTCTGAGTCAGGGCTAATATTAATTGTAAAACTGTAGTGAGGCAAAAAGTTTCAGAATACCAGGGGACAGTTTTTACTGTTCTTTTATTCACCATCCATGACGAGAAGCATTTAGGTATCAGTCCCACAGATTCTAGACCTCTGCGAAAATAAGTTTTCTTCAAATGGACAGAACATCCTGAGGTGACTTGGCACAGCTGGTCAGTGGGCGGACAAGGAGGAGCTGGACCTCTACCATAGCCAAGCTGTATGGGTACCACGGTGTGACCGTCTAGATGGGGCCAAAGGTGTTCTGAGCTCTTTTAGAAACTGCTTTAGGACAGACTGTGGCCCTATGATGGTATCTGGTCATAAATCTTTTCCACTGAGGGCAAGTTTTTAAAACACATCTGCTTCTCAAGAGAAAGAAAAATACATATAATTTCATGGTGTCAGAGGGCCTTGGGATTTTCCTGGGCATTTTCCATTTCACTGACTCTAGCCTATTTCTCAATTCCTATTGCCTGATTGTCCATTTTTTCCCTGTATTATGCTCCAGAAGGAAGTACTCACAATTTGTACAAAGGGAGCATGGCTTTCTGTATGTCGTAGTGTTGGGCTAACAGTTGCGGCTTCCTTGTCCTTAGTCACCTTCTAAACACACCTCAGAAGCCATAGCTTCTGAAAAGCCTATTCTGCCATTCCCTCCAGGTAATTAGTTCAAGAAGCCCTCTGTGGTGGTGCCTTATGTTTTGTACCTGTGCCTGTGATTACAATCTTTTCTGCATTATAATTATTTGCCTATCTTATATTGCTTCATTGGTAGAATGAATCTTTGTAGAACTTACCTCTGTTATCTTTAATACCTAGCAGAATGCAAAATAAATTTTGTGTATTCAATAATCTGATAAATTTAATTAAATATCTTAGTACTTGGACCTACTGTGCTAAATGAAATAAATCTGAGAAGGAAAAATACCATATGATTTCACCTGTATGTGGAATCTGGAAAACAAGTGGAGAAAGCACAACAGAGATGACTCATAGAGACAAACTAATGGTTGTCAGAGGGCGCAAGGTGTGGGATGAATGGAAAGGGTGATGGGGAATGAGAGGCACCAATTTCCAGTTATACAATAAATGCCATAAGAATTTAATGTCCAGCGTGGGAAATATAGTCAATAATACTGTAATAACTTTGTATGATGACAGATGATTAATAGATTTATTAACAGTAATTACTGTTACTGTTACTGGAAACAACCTCCGGCGACAGAACCTCGCTCTTAGGCGCTGCCGGAGAACCGAGACCGACTTCTTTTTCTTTCGCCTCATTGGCGCTTCTTTGCTGCCGTTTGCCTCCGGGCCCCGCTGCTCTTTTCATCTGCTTTGGTATCATCACACTCTGATAATGAAAGTCTTGGTGGATTTTCTATTGAAGATGTCCAAAAGGAAATTAAAAGAGGCACAAAGCTGGAGACACTTGAAAGGAGTATATTTGAAGAAATACTCTTTCTGGATGAAGTTTGTGGTGAGATCATTGAAGAGTATCTATATCCGATAGTTACTGTTCTAATTGGTACCTGTGTCAAGTATATCACAGACTCCAAGGACCAAGGAGCTCAAAAGGCCATTTTGTTTACCTTCCTTACCCTTAGGCAAGACTACATACAAGCCATCCAACATTAAGACTTTTGTCTCTCTTGTTCTTAAATATATCAAGAAATTGTGATTCTACCCCAAGCAATCTGAAATAGGACCAGTATTACATAACCCAAGTCAGAGTTGAGAAATTATTCTTCTGTATAACTCGAGTATCTTGCTTAATTTATTTTACTTTTTTAAAGATTTATTTATTTATCTATTTATTTATCTTTAGAGAGAGGAGAAGGGGGGTAGAAAGAGAGGGAGAGAAACATCAATGTGTGGTTGTCTCTTGCACGCCCACAACTGGAGACCTGGCCTGCAACCCAGGCATGTGCCCTGACTGGGAATCAAACAAACAAGCTTTTGGTTTGCGGGCTGGCTCTTGGTCCAGTGAGCCACACCAGCCAGGGCTCTTGCTTAATTTAAAGCCATTTATTCTAGATCTGTCCTTTTCCATTCAAGGAAGTGTTCGGTTTTATCTTATTGAAAAATTCTTAATATATCTCATGTCTATCCTCAGGTCACTCCTAAACTTTCCCCCTTTACAAACTAAATTCTACTCATTTGTATTAAGAAATCCTCTGAATATTTTCCTGCTTTTTTCAATAGTAGAAATAGCTAACGTTTATTGAACACTTAACCCCTGGCTGGTTTGGCTCGGTGGATTGAGCGTCGGCCTGTGAGCTAAGTGTCGCTGGTTCGATCTTCCAGTCAGGGCACATCAGAGAAGGAAAACTCTGACTCCAAAAAACCTCCGCTGCCTTGCGGCATACCTCTTCAGGGGAAAGGCTAAGGGAGTAAACCCCGACAGAAAATCCGGAGCCGGGGTCCCTAAGGCGGTTTGACATTGTAGTCAACACCGGCAACTCCTGCGGCGCACCTGAAGCCAAGCTGTATTGACTCCGTCTTTCCCTTGGACCCTTCAGCTGCGAAGAGAGGGGGGGTCTGCTGCATGGGCAACAGCAGACCCTCCATATCACCCTGCCCAGGCTCTGTAGCTTCAGCTTCACTGGAGAGGACACTCCAGTGTCATCACAAGATGTCGATTCAACACGGGAGGAGACAGATACCGTGTCACTCCCGAGTCGGACTGCACAACCATTCTCGGCGGTGCAGATAGACTCTTAAGAAGCTACACCATCGTCTCTCGAGACGGACGGCTGCCGACGACGAATTACTTTGTAAGGTATATAAATGTCAGATAACTATGTTGTAAACCTGGAACTTACATAATATTGTATGTCAACTATACTTTAATTATAGATAAATAAATTCCCTAACATAGGTCAAATGTAGTTTTTATTTTGTGCTGTTTTTGACCATATCATGCATTAATCTGAATAAAGCTAATAGAGAGGACATTTAATTAAGCAAATATTATGTGGGTAAAGAAAATAATGGGAAGTGAATGTTGAGCATACTATGGTTATTGTACTAACCATGTTCCAAGCATGGTAGAAAGGAGTTGACATGCTGATTTCACTTAATTTTTGCTATAATCTTACTGGAGAGAAGGTATGGGGCTTAATAAATGTATAAACTGAGAATAGAGTTATTTGTTCACCGTGGAACTTTGTCTAATCTGCCTAATCAGTCACTACTTGCCTTTAACCTCCTGATTAGGGCTTTGTTGTATCCATGCCATAATTTTGAAAACAAAAATTTGTATAGATTGGAACAAATTTAACCTGAAATATGTATACTTTTTATTAAACTTATTGCGGTGACATTGGTTAATAAAATTATATAGGTTTCAAGTGTATAATTCTATGAGATGTTATCTGCATATGGTATTGTGTATTTACCGCCCGAGGTCAAATCTCCTTCTGTCACCATATGTAGGACCTCCCCTTTGCCCTTTACTGTCCCCAGCCCCCTTTCTCTCTGGTCAAAGAAAATGTATAATGATCATTAATTTTAAAATTTCAGATAAACCAGTTTAAGCTTTTATCTATGTGTACACATTGATAAAAACAGGATCACACCATAATATATTTTGTGACCTATATTTTTACACAACAGTATATTGTGAACCTATTTCCATGTTATTAGGAAGTATTCTACTACTTTTTAAAATATCAAGTGGATCTATCTTTATTTATACAGTATATTTTATAATGTTGAACATTTCATTTTTATTCAGAATTAGCAATTAAAAACATTGTTATAACATTAATGGCTAATTTTTGTGCGTATTTTGTGCAAATAATTATTTCTTGGAGATACTTTTCTAAAAGAAGAATTGTGTTATTGTGTGTGCTTTAAGGTTTTCATATTCTTATATGATGAATCTGTGGCTGCTATAGATTATAAGTTCCTCAAGGTGTGATGTTTGCTGAGTCCTTTTTGTATCTCAGCTATGCCTTGTATTTGCTTTAACATTGATCAATTTCTCTTCAATATTTTTTGTCCTGAATATTTAGCAGCTTATAGAAAAATGTATGAATAGCAAAAACATTAAAGAGCTTGGTTTTATTCCAGATGTTGTATTAAGTATATAGATTTGTTAGTCTGTCTGAGCTTTATTTCTTGTGTTTCCTTCCTTTGAGATCTTTAAATGTCATTTTTTTTTCCTTTGAAGAATAAAGTTGAGTTTAAAAGAAAAACAAAAAGGAAAACAAAACACAGGAAACACTTTCATCCACCAATAAAGTTACATATGTCCCGTGGAAAATAATGGAATGAGTCAGTAAGTAAAGTATTGGATCAGTTAAGTGGAAAAAAGAAGCAGGAGAAAATCTGTCCATGTCCTTCCATTCAGTTGAAGCTTTCTTCTTCTCCTCCTGAGTTAGGAGTTAAAGGGCAGGTGATCAATGGAAGGTGTGGAGAATCCTGGGGGAGGAAAGGATGGAATATTGCCTTGGGCCAGTGTCTCCACACTGGTTATATCTTTACTGTCCAAAAATGCCTGCTTCTGTGATTTACCAAGTCTTGTTAAAGTGGAGACTCTAAAGCTGTCTTTATCAGCAACATCTTTTGAAAAATTATTTTAAGTTTCAGCAGTTAATTTTTTAAATGCTTGACTTCTTCCTCAGCTTGAACTTCTCACCCCCTCCCTTGTTATATCTGTTAAAATAAGTTTCCTGTCAAGTTACAGTTTACTTTATATTCACTTTTAACAAGTATGGAGGGCTATGACTAATTCAGAGATAATTATAGTGCCAATCCTATTGACAAAATTGAAATACTGAAATGAAAAAGTGTGCATTTCTGCTCTCTTTTCCCAATAATGCTAACCTGTCACTTCAGTGCTGTATCAAATATTTCTTGGCTTCTTTCCTTAAATCAGATTTGTCCAAAGCCCTGAGAAATCACATTTCTGTAAGTAATTTAGGCAACATCTGCAAGCCCCAAGAGTGAGATTACGACATTGCTCCCATCAAAAACTTCTCTTATGTGATATTAAGAACTCTGAAAACTGCCTATGCTTCTCTACGAAAGTCATCCCCAAGATTTAGGGGATTTTTTAATTAGCTTCTTATGCTCTAGTTAATGTGCTAACTGGTTGAGTTTCCATTTCTGTGGCAACATGATGGAAATGTGCATGCTTCTCATTTAAGATCTACTGCACATATTTACACAGTAATTTCGCATGAAGACTCAGCTCCATGCAAAGTATAGCAACTGTGAGAGCTATAAACATGAAGAAGAATTTGCAAAAGAGAAAGAAAAATATTCATGAGACAATTTTCACCTTGTTACCTAATTTGAATTTTAATGGGCACACCTACAATCATCACATGCTGCAAGGAAATATTGAGAGAAAAGGGGCAAAGAAGATAATACCAGATAATTACCATACAATTTAAAATGCACATTCCATTGTTTATATATAGCGCTTTTTAAAAAATCAGTAAGTCATACAACATTCAGAGGTTAGAGCAGAAATGCAATATCAAACGCAAAATAAAGTTATAAATCTCTGTATAATGAACTTTTCCATTATAGAGCAGTAAGGCAAGAGAAATAGCCTTCCATGATAAAAGCAAATGCTATACCAATAAAGATTACATTGTTGTACCTTGCAGAGCAAGAGAAAGAACAAAGGCAGCACAGAAGAGAGAGAAATGCACATTAAAAGCATTTTAGAGCTTGTAATTAACAAAGGCGTCAATAAATATCCTAAAGTCAATGTAAGAGCATTTAAAAAGCTTTCAAATGCTCGTGGCAATTGGTAGGCCTATTACCAGCAAAAATCTTCTGGACACACAGGAAGAGTACTGTTGTCTAAACAAACAGAAAAGCAACTAGAAATGAATTTCTTCGTTTCTTCAGTGAGTTCAGCCTGAAGTATAAAAAAAAAAAATTGTGTAACTACCTGCCATATTACCATGAAAAATATGTATATACCTGCTCACAACCTTCATTTATCACTTTTAATCCAAATGAAATCTTAGATGTCTAAATCTAGATCTCCAAAGAAGAAGTAGATATATTTTTTTCTTCTACCAGAAAGGCTTCAGCAGATAAATGATATGAGAACTTTGATTAAAAAGACCTGTTATAGGCAAAATTGATTTTTTAACTGTTATTTTAGGATGCTAACAGCAGATAGCACAAAAGGAAAGTATTCTAGTCTTAGCTTGATTGTATTCTTACTTCATACATATTTAGATTAACTGTGTATTTAATATATACGTATACATTTAATATGTGCAATATATTTATGTGTATGTTTAATTATATATGCTTTGTATTATTGATAATGCTTTCTTATGTCTGTCCTCAAGTGGTTCAATCTAAATCAATTCTATAAACACAGAGAAGGGAAGAGGCAGTTTATATAATAGCTATGAAGCCCCACTGCCCATTGCCGTGGGGGAGAGACACGTACAACATTAGCCTGGAGCCACACATTTGTCATCCCTTCAACCTTCTATCACCTCCTTTTCTTCCTTGTATCCCTTCATGTCCCCATATCTCACTTTTTTTTTAGCAGATTTTTTTTAATTTACTTAAACATATGGATTTACTCTTGTTGACTTAAACAAATAAAAAGTTTTCAATTCTTTTCAAAACTATAGTGTAATATATAAAGACCTTCTACCTACTTCTGCCAGCCACTAATTGAGAAGTGTGTATTGATACATAAAAAGTAGTGACTGGTTCAGTAAGATTTTATTTGAAAAGGAGAGCTTCTAAACAGTTGGTCCCATTAGAGTCAAACCTCTGTTCTCAACTGTCTCACATGTTGAACAATTTGGTTCTTGACCAAGTTGTTCACTGATAAAAAGTCTTAGTTTTCTAACAAAACTTCAGTTCTCTACCTGACAATCCTTTCATGCTGATACTTTTATCAGTATTTCTAATGGCAAAAATGGTTTTGTTTTTGAAAAAATCACTTCTCAAATAGCCTTCTGAAATGAATTAGTTTGAGAACCAAGATTCCACTGTATAGCCTGTAAATTGGTGATTCTAGATTAAATTTACCAATAAGAGATGAAAGATTTCTGAATTCAACTGGACCTACCCAATGATTTCCTAATTCTTTCAGAAAAAAATATAAACCCAATATTTGAAATTATTTATTATGATACAGTTTAGGTACTATAACTAATGTGTTAATTTAAACATTACTTTTATTCAGTAATAGAAGAAAAGCAAATAACAAAAATCAAACCAAAGATAACCTCTCCTTATCAACTCAACAAAATGTTTTTAATTTGAACAACAAAGAGTAGGTTGCTCAAATTATATGTGTAGGTAGATTCTTACGGGGGGGATTAAGAATATAAAAATATAAAATGTAAAATTTAAAAATATATCAAATATATATCAAATAACATGAAAGAATTTGTAGGTTATTTAGGGTTAATGTTAGACAAATTTATTTTTATCTCTACTTTCTGGAAATTTGATGTGGTTCTTATTTTGTTTAACAACAAATGGATAGTGGCTTAAATACGGTAAGTCATATTCTCTTGTTGGCTGTAAGGAGGAGAAAGAAAAATGTACACTTTAAAATAGTGCTTTGATTGAAAGGACAGCTTTGAACATATGTAAGCCACACTTTGATTTTTTTACTGCTGTGTTTTGTGAAAGTTCTGTTTTCACTTCTGTTGAAAAGTTATAAAATATAAATTTGTTTTTAAGGGCTATCACTTTTTTGTGCAGTCTTTATTTTTCTTCAACCTACATCACATAACACGTTTATACTGTCTTCAGTCACATGAAATCTGTGTTGCTTCAGAGCTCCTCACCGTGCAAAGGCAGCCCCTTAATGACCTGTATCTGTGAGGAACGTGAATTGTATAATGCACCTTCTTCTGTGATTGTGTATCAGGCTTGTGAATGATATGTCTTCAAAGACATGTTTTTCAAAAGCAGGGTGCAGACTTACTCTCCAAGGGTAAGTTCAAACAGAAATAGTAGCTTTGGCATATCCAGCGCCCTGTACTATTGCAGGTCCTTTTCAGTATAAAGGTGAAAGCTGGATGGGAGGGACTTATGACTATTCTAGTTTATAGTTTTACTATTAATGCTGACTTCTTTTTGGGCAGTACCCTCTCTGCTTTAAGATGAAGTACCATTATATTGTATATTTTACCTGCTTCTCTATTCTCTGTATAGGAATATTTAGTTATAATTATATTTTTATCTATGTAACATGCATTTTTTATGGATTATTATGTACAGGGCACTCCGCTTCATGCCAGAAAGTGAAAATAGAAAATGGGAAAAAAATATTATCTTATAATCTTTTCCCAAAAGACAAAAGTAAAAGACAAGATGTTGCAAAGGATTTTCACAAAGAAGCAGGTTTTGTTTAAATAGTATATTAATCCTACAGATAAAAATTATGTGACTGTAGAAAGAGATAGCATCTGTCAGTCATGGTCCATAGAAATCTTCCTGAAACTGGTGGCTTTTTTTCTAGGCCTTTCTTTGGTAAAGTTTAGCAACAGCTAGCCATAAGTAAACAGAGTATACTTTTCTCTTTACTTATACCCAACTGTTTTCAATAGAAACAATTAAGCAGCTTAATGGATAATCTTAATGTGTCAATTTGACCGAGCCACAGGTGCCCAGATATTTGATCAAACATTATATTCTAGGTTTTCCTGTGAGGATGTTTTTAGATGAGAATAACATTTAAATTGGTGGAAGCAGATTATTCTCCTGAATGGTCTTCAACCAATCAATTGAAGGTCTGACTAGGGACTTCCAGCCAAGATGGAGGCATAGGCAGAGACGCTGCATCTCCCTCCACAACTAAGAAGGAATACAACTACTTCAAATTAGAAACAACCAAAAGTTCCAGAAAATCAAACTACATGGAAGTCCAGCAAAAAAAGATATAAAGAAGAAATACTTATCCAGACAGGTAGGAGGGGCGGAGCCAGGGTGGAGAGGACATGGTGTGGTGGTGGCAGCAGTGGCGGCAGTGGCAGGCCAGTGGAAAGCACAATTACACATTTTCAAAAGTCAGGAGGGACACTTGGGGAGCGTTTCCACCTCCTCACCAGACCACACAGTTCACTGTCCCAGCACAGGGGAAAATCAAGCCTCATTGCTTCTGACTGTGCAAACCAGTGGGGATTGGGGCAGAGGAAGAAACTGCTGGTCTCTCAGCAGAGTCCACTTGTTTAAAGGGCCCCGATGGTCCTATAACATCCACAAGCCCACTCATTCTGGGAATGATAGCCAGGGCAACAGCTAGAGAGGAACCAGTCTCATACAGAAGAGGGAGAAGTGCCTAGAAAATGGTTGAGTGCTGGGCAATTGATGTTGTTTCCTTTCAGACCCCTCCCCAACATATATAGCACCACAATGTGGTGAAATAGGTCACCCTGTACTCATGAATCCCTAAGGCTTCACCCCTTAGAGTGTAACAGGATTCACAGCCATACCTGGGACACAGAGGCAAACAAACACAGGAACCTGTCAGGATAGGGAGACAGAAGTATGGCCCAAAGGAGGGAGCTGATTAGAATTCAGTGGGAGAACTGAGTGACGAGGAGATAGCCAACCTAACAGATGCAGAATTCCAAACACTGTTGATAAAGATACTCACAGGCTTGACAGATATACTTGAGTACAGCAAATGCATAAGAGAAGTGAAGGCTATGCTAAGTGAAATGAAGGAATATCCACACAAAACCAATGGTGAAGGGAAGAAAACTGGGGTTCATATTGATAATTTGGAACATAAGGAAGAAAAAAACAGTCAACCAGTGCAGAGTGAGGAGACAGAAAGTGGAAAAATTGAGGAAAGGCTTGGAAACCTCTGAGACAACTCTAAACATGCCAACATCTGAATCATAGGGGTGCCAGAAGAAGAGGAAGAGCAAAAAATTGGGAACTTATGTGAAGAAATAATGGAAGAAAACTTCCCAAATTTTGTGAAGGGAATGGACATATGAGTCCAGGAAACACGGAGAGTCCTGGGCGAGCTGGATCCTGAGGAGACCACACCAAGACACATTATGATAAAAATGCCAAAGGTGAAAGATAAAGAGAGAATCCTAAAAGCAGCAAGAGAGAAGCAGAGAGTTGCCTACAAGGGGTGCCTATAAAACTATCAGCTGATTTCTCAAAGGACACTTTGCAGGCAAGAAGGGACAGGCAAGCAGTGTTCAATGTGATTGGAGGCAAGGACCTGCAGCTAAAATTGCTCTTTCCAGCAAAGTTATTATTTATAATGGAAGGGCAGATGGAGTGCTTCCCAAATAAGGTAAAGCTAAAAGAGTTCATCATCACCAAGCCATTACTATATGAATTGTCAAAGGGACTTACTTAAGAGAAAGAAGATCAAAACTATGAACACTGAAATGACAACAAACTCACAACTATCAACAACGGAATCTAAAAAATAAAAACAAAATCCAACTAAGCAAACCAGAATAGAAACAGAATCACAGGTATGGGAATGATTTGGAAGGTTGTCAACTAGGAGAGGAGGGGAGAGAGGTGGGGAAATGGTGCAGGGATTAAGAAGCATAATTGGTTGGTACAAAACAGACAAGGGGAAGTTAAGAATAATATAGGAAAGGGTGAAGCCAAAGAACTTATATGCACGACCCATGGACATGAGCTAAGCGGGGTGGGATTGCTGGAGGGAAGGGAGGTACTGGGCAGAGGGGAGCAAAGAGAAAAAATATTGGAACTACTGTAACAACATAATCAATAAAATATACTTAAAAAAAAAAAAGAAAAAGATCTGACTAGAACTAAAAGGCTGATGTCCATCTGAGCAGCAGACAACCTTTACTGCCTTTCTTCTTTCAAATTGGGACAGCTGACTTTTTTCTGCTTTTGAACTTGAACTAAAATATTGGCTCTTTCTGGGTCATGAGCCTGCAGCCTTTGGACTGAAACTATATTATCAGTTCCCCTGGTTCTTTGGATACTTTGGACCCTGATTGGAGCTACACCATCAACTGTATTGTGTCTTTAGCTTATTGCTCACCCTGCCAATCTTGGCATATGTCAGTTTCATAGTCATGTGAGCTAATTCTTTATAATGTCATTTTCTCTATATTTGTATGCATTCCATTGGCCTTGTATTCTCTGGAGAACCCTGACAAATATAGTAGCCAAGCAATTTCTCTTTATCTGTATTTTCACTCATATGAAGAGATTGCATAGTCCAGTTAACCCCTGATATGAAGCAAGGAAAGTAGTTATAGGAGGATGCCAAATTTCATCCATTTTAATATCTGATTAGATGTCCAGTCCTTTTCTTTTTCTTTCTTTCTTTCTTTTTTTTTTTTTGTAGGAACTATATAGGGAAAGAAGAAATACTGTTTATATTTTTGGCCACTCCATAGTATATGTGTAAAAGATTCTTAACTCTTGAATAAATCTATATAGTAAACTTGCTCATGAATTTATTCAAAAATGTTTTGAACACCTACTATGTTCTACACATTATTATATGCCCTCAAAATACAGAAGCAAAGAAGACAATGTGGCAGTTGCTAGGGACAATAATTGAAAGCTACATATGAGAACCAGAAGGCTTCTTTAGTATCAAGAATGTGAGGAGTCTGATGTTTTATCATACCTGTAGGATAACGAATTGGCTTGCCACCCTTTTATGGAAGCTGATAGGAGCCATGAAACTCCTGGGTCAGAAACAATTGATAGCTTCTTAGTCACGCAATAAAAGTAGCCAGAATATAAGCATTTTGTACTGGTTCTTGGAGTCCCAGTTCCCACAGGGTGACGCAAAAAATACCAGATGACACAAGAACATGCAATTGCTTGTGTTACAAAATAGAAACCTATAATTAATGAACCCAGATATTTTATAATAGACATTAACTATGCCTGCCCTTTATTTAGGAGAAAGAAGCTATTTACCTTTCAAGGCTATTAGCTATAAGAAACATTAGTAGTCTAGGACAAAGGGTAGTCATTGCTTCACTTTCATGACATGCAGAAATGTGAGTGACCCAAGGAGAATTATCTGTCAATATATAAGGTTATGCGTGCATATAAAAACTCAGTAAAACCAAAGATAAGAAATGGAATATCAAGCCTAGGAATTATTTATAAGAAAGATGTTGATTTCTCAATTTGAGTAAGCTTGTTTTCAAGGTCAAAAGCTTAATTGGGAAGGTATGGGGCCCTGAGATATGGGAAGGAATATTGGGTTGATATACTTGTAAATTCTGAATCCATAGAGTTATTAAATACTCTGAGTTCACATATACAGTCCACACCTCCTGTTCAAGACTGGTGTTAGACCCTATCTTAATGATGATGCAGAGACCTCTAACTTGAAAAATACCAAAATATCCACTTTGGAGCATATTCCCACTTCTCCTTCTGGCCTCTAGATTAATAATTAAGTTTCAGTCACTCAATCTAGTGAGGCAAGTGTTGGACTTGGCTCACTTTTGCTTTAAATTCACATTTCAGTTTATACCATATTATAACATACATAGTTAATATTCATTTGAAAGGTCAGTACCTCTTTTATGTCCTTTCACTAGTGAATTTTAAATTTTATGGAAGTTTTAACAAAATCTTTCAAAATTTATTTAATATTTGAATAATAAATGAGGTTAATTTGATTAATTCAAGCAATATATATTATATCTATATATTATAATGCATCCAGAGAATGAATTGAAACCCCTAAAGATGTTTTTCTATAGTTAAGTAGTAAGAGAAAGAATTATATTTAATTAATGATCAATTCATTGCCATGGTTCTTTTACAATTTGAAGATTCAGTAAAGCTATAAAACCACTTAATTTCTACTAGTGGTCCATTAAATTTTTGGTAGCTTTTCTATCCCCATTTCTGAGCCATTTTAAAATAACTATCTTAATATTTCTATTCACTTTATGAGATTTTTTTCCATTTCTTTTATTTTTTATGGCCTCCTGTCTTGAATAATCTGAGTAAGTTCCCACTGTTCAATTTCTATTTGGGGGAGATGAATTAACAGGTCTGCTACAGACTCACCCTGTTCTTCTAAAGGTAGGAGAATCCTGCATATGCACCAGTTTAAGCCCACTATGTCAGAAAACCAACACCACTTAGATCAATGGCACAAGTTTAGAGGACACTATATTATCACCATATATCTAATCAAGCATTGCTTGTGTTCTGAGCAACCTTAGGAGTAACGTGCCATTTAGTGTCTATAGTGTACTTGGACATTCCTTTCTTCAAGGTATGCTTTGTGTACACTCACTTTTATGCAGTTCAGCTTATCGGGAGGAGTTTATCTATTTATGTTTCTGAAAAAGTTACAACTAATGAGGATCATGAATAAAAACAAATATGTCTTTCCATTTGTCAGCATCTCATGCAAGGGAAATAACTCCCTGGTTACCCAAATGTAAAATCCATTTTAGGATTGGCTTCCCAGAAATGTATTCATTTTGGTACACAAAGTGACTTAAATCTGTAATTAAATTTTTCCGTTTCATTTGTCTCTTGATTTCTTCCTTCAGCAATATACTAGGTTGGAGAAAAGGTTGTTTAGTTTTTTTCCATAAAATAAAAGACACATTTTTAATTTTTGCCAATAACTATTGGATTGGATATTTTGAATATGTTGGCTATATCCTGTGCAGTATAATGTTGATTGTTCTCAATTAATGTCTCAATTTGACCCCTATTAACTTCAACTGGTCTCCCCAACCATGGAGCATTGTCCAGTGAGAAACCTCCAGCTTATAACTTCACAAACCACTTTGACACATTCTGTCAGTCACAGCACCTTCCCCATACACTGCACAATTTTTTAAATTTTGTATTTCAGTTGCATTTTTATCTTTCTTGAAATAATAAAATATAATATGCTGATAATGTTGGTTATTATTTTCTTCCATCTTCAATATTAAAATGGCTACAAAAAAATTCATTGATCTTGATTTTTTTTTTAAGCACGCTGGCGACAACTATTATGATACACTCTGACAAAGTTGTTTCAAATGAAGTTAGACAGCTAAGCACGATGGGAGCCGTCTTATGGAAAACACCAAATGAACTTTCTGACCAACCCAATATATAGTCATTTTTAGTGATTATTGGTTGGGGTATGGGCCATTCAGATCAAAAGACAAGTTTGTAGAATTCTTCTCTGGCTTCCTGTCCCTCCTCATTATAGACAGTGTCATCAGCCAAAACTCAGCAGACCCAGAGGCCTCAGACTCTTCTCAGTTATCTTCACATTCACCAAAGATCACAAAATTATTCAGAGTACAAAATTATTGCCTGAATTCTCATCAGTCTGAATTTCTTTTATAGTTCATGTAACCATTTCCTTCACTGTGTTTCTAGCTCAAGTTTCAGTCTTTTCATTTTATCACTGGTGTCAGCAGTTTAGCCACTGCAAGTCAGAAGTGGCCTTGGAGCCAGCCTGACTCTTCTTTCCCATTTCCTTCATCTTTCTTTCTCCCAAAGAAAGCATCAGCTAATGTTTTATTATGAAAATGGACTCATTTGAATTACCAACCGTGCAAAATTGGATAACTGAAGGTCTCACGAAACTCCATTGTGTATACTCAAGACTTTACTAGAAAATATCAATATTTTTAATCAAGAGAGAGAAAGCACAAACCTTTCAGAGATTGAAAACTTTCAGATGCAGTCTCCAGGTTCTTTTACTTTCTTCTTTTAAATTTTATTTTGAATAATTATAGATTCCTATGAAGTTATATTAAAATAAACAGAGAGATTCTGTGTATTCTTAAATCTGTTTTCCCCAATGGTAACATCTTGAACAGTTATGGTAAAACATCATAACCATGAAATCGACATGGATACAATTCACAAACATTGTTTAGATGTCCCCAATTTTATTTTTACTCATTTAATTATATATGTATTTCCTTCTTGTAAGTTTATGAGGCAACTGCCACAGTCGATATACAAAATACTTTTAGAGCACAGGGTTTCTTGTATTGCCCTATAGTAATCACAAGCACAATCCCTCCTGCCCATTGACTCTCATACCATGGCAACCAGTAATCTCTCCATTTCTATAACACGGTAATTTCAATTTGTTATATATATATATATGTATGTGTGTGTGATCATACAGCATATCACATTTTGGGATATGTTTTTTTTTTACTCAGCTCATATCCTTTGCCATAAAAGTTGCTATGTGAAACAATGGTTTGTTTCTTTTATTGCTGAGTAATAGCCTTACACACGTGGAAGAAATCCTGCTTAGTATGCTGTTTAATTGTTTTCATATATTGCTGGGTTTTTGTATCCAAGTTTATGAGAGATATTGATTTGGAAGTATGGTGCTTTTTGTTATTTTTTTTTGTTATTGTTCTTTATTTTTGGTCTGGTTTTGGTATCACGGTAATACTTGCCTCATAAAAAGAGTGTGGTAGTGTTCCTTCTTGTTTCATTTTCTGGACAAGTTGTATAAAACTGGTATTGTCTTTTAAAATAGTTTATAGAATTCTTCAGTGAAACCATCTGGGTCTGGTGATTTCTTATTTCAGAACTTTTAAGTAAGAATTCAATAACTGTAGTGGCACTGAGACTATTAGAGTATGTATTTCACCTTGGTTGAATTTGATAGCATGAGGTTTTTGAGGTGCTGACTTATTTCTTCTAAGTTGTAGAATTTATAAGCACAAAGTTTTCTTTAATTTTTTTATACTTTTAATGGATACAGGATTTATAGTGTTTTACTCTGTTTCATTCCTGTTATTGGTGATTTATGCCTTCTCTCTTTATGCTTTTGTCAGTCTTAACAAAGTTTTTGACTTTTTATTGATTTGTGGGGGGAGAAAAACCAACTTTTTGTCCCATTGATTTCCTACTGTCTTGTCATATTTTGAATTGCATTAATTTCTGCTTTATCTTTATTAATTCATTTCTTCTACTTTCTTTGTGTTTATGTTTACCCTACTTCACTACTTTTTAAAGCTTCTTGACATATAAATTTTTATTATTCATATGAGACATCCCTTACTTTAAAAAATAAACTTTATAACAATTTTAATGTTTAGAAAAATTGAGAAAATATCACAGAAAATTTCCATATATTTTTAATCTAATTTCCTCTATTATTAGCATCTCACATTAGTTCAGTACATTTCTTATATTCTGTAAACCAAGATTATTACATTATTATTACCTAAATTACAAGCTTTACTAGATTTTCATTGTTTTTACTGAGTGTCATTTTTCTGTTCCAGGACTTCATTTAGGGATACCATATACCATTTATTTATCATGTCTCTTTATGCTTCTTTTGAATTTGCAGTTTTTCAAATTTTTCATGTTTTTGATGACTTGGTGGTTTTCAGGAGTACTGGTCAGTAGTCTAGTCAAACTATCTCTTTTACCAGGGTTTGTCTGATGGTTCTATTATTATTAAACCAAATTCACAAATTTTTAGGAGAAAGATCATAAAGATAAAGTGCTATTTTCATTACAATTTTATCAGGGGTACATCCTATCAATACGACTGACATGGTTGATCCACCAGTAAAACCATCTGAGCCTGGTACTTTCCTATTCAATTTTGTTCATAGATATGGGCCTTTTTACATTATATGTATACTTCTTTTTGTGTGAGTTTTGATAATTTATATCTTTTAAAAAATGGCCCATTTCACCTAATTTATCAAATCTGTGGACATAAAACTGTTCATATAAATTCTTTACTATTCATTCAAAGTTCGTGCAATTAGTGACAATGGTTTTTTCATTTCTAATATTGATGATTTATGTCTTGCTAATGTTTTCTTAGTTAACATAGCTAAGGTTTATTAATTTTATTGTTCTTTTTAAAGAACTAGCTTTTGACTTCAGTGAGTTTATTTTTTCTTTTGTTTTTGTTGATTTCCTGTTTTTAGTTTTATTATGTATGCTATTTTTAATTATTTTTTGCTTTCTTTAAATTGTTCTTTTTTCTCTAGTTTCCTAAGGTAGAAACTTAGATTCCTTATATTAGATCTTTCTTTTTTTTCTAATAAATGAATTTAATACTCTAATTTTAATTCTAAGTTCTGCTTTCACTGCATCACACAAAGTTTGATGTTTTATTATTTTCATTAATATAAGATATTTAAAAATTATTCTTGAGATTTTTTAAACCAATTCGAGGAAGCCTAGCTAACTTTCTGGTATTGATTCTTAATATAATTCAATTGTGGTCTGAGAAAATGCTTTGTATGATTTCTAATCTATGCAATTCATCAATTCATTCAGGTGTATGTTATGGCCCAGAATTCAGTATATGTATATATATTATATGTGTTTTATTGATTTTGCTGTTACAATTGTCCCAATTTCTCTTCCCTCTGCTCCACTCAACCCGGTGGCCCCCCTCCCTCCAGTTGTCCCCCCCTTTCAGTCCATGTCCATTGGTTGTGCATATAGTTCTTCTCAGCCTCTTCCTGTCTATTCCATTTCCTCCTACTATGCTTCTTAATTCCTGTACCATCTCCCTCCCTTTCTCCCTTCCCCCTCCCTGCTGACCTCCCCCCAATATGTTCCCCATGCCTATAGTTCTTTTTTCACTCTTGTTGCCTATTTAATTTGCCTTTGTTTCGATTCCCTAGTTTCCATTGTTGGTTCTTGTGATGCAGTTTTCATTTTAATGTTCATAGTTTTGATCCTCCTTCTTCTAAACTAATCCCTTTAACATCTCATATAATAGTGGTTTGTATCTAATGAACTCCTTCAGTTTTATTTTGTCCTGGGAACACTTTCTCTGCCCTTCTACTCTGAATGACAGTTTCGCTAGATAGAGTATTTGTGGCTGTAGGTTTTGGATTTTCATTACTTTGAATATTTTTTGCCAGTCCCTTTTTGCCTGTAGAGTCTCTCCTTTGAGAAATCAGCTGATAGTCTAATTGGGACCCCTTCGTACATGATTCTTTTCTTCTCTCTTGCTGCTTTTAAGATTCTCTCTTTATCTTTAATTTTTGTCATTTTGATTATAATGTGTCTTGGTGTGGTTCTCCCTGGGTCCAGTTTTTCTGGAACTCTCTGTGCTTCCTGGACCTGTAGGTCTATTTCCTTCCCTAAGTTTGGGAAGTTCTGCTTCATTATTTTTTCACAAAATTTTTCAATTTCTAGTTCTTCTTCTTCGCCCTCTGGCAATCCTATAATCCAAATGTTTGTTTGCTTATAGCTGTCCCAGAGGTTTCTGATCCTCTTCTCACTTTCCTTGCTTTCTGTTTCCTCTTTCCACCCTGGTTGACTGTTTGTTCCTTCCCTATGTTCTGGTTTGTTGATTTGATCTCTGGATTTTATTTCCTCACCACTTTTCTCGTATGTGTTTTCGTTCATTTCAGTATAAGTGGCTTTCCTTCCTTCCCTGTCTTGTTCCAAATCTTTTGTTAATTCTGTAAGCCACCTTATACCTATAGCTCTGAACTGAGCCTCTGAACGGTTTCTTATTTGTTCATCTGTCGGGTTCCTCATCTGCTGCCTGGTGAGCTGCGTCACTGGGATTTCAATCGCTGTCTGCTTCATTTTTACAGATTTGTGTTTTGCTTTGCTTCCTGGGCAGGCTGTAGGGGGTGGAGCCCCGTGTACTCATCACTACCCAGTGACTGGTGGCGATCCCCAACCTTTTTCACTGTGGCGCTTTGTGTGGGGGTGGGGGTCCAAGATGGATTCTTGTCATTATTCTCTGCTGGGAGACCGGGATCCATCACCCTGCCCTCTGGGCCTTTCCGTCTGAGGCAATGAGGGGGCTGCCTTTCCCAGCATTGGGGTCGCGAGCTGCCAGGACTCGACCGCAGCCAGGATTGCTCTCCCTGCCACTATCCCTGCTGCTACCACAATCAGCGCCACCTGACCTTTCTATTCCGGTTCTGATTTCGCCCCTCCTACCTGTCCGGACAAGCACCGCTGGTTTATAACTTCATATGTTGGGCTTCCATGTAGTTTTATTTTCTGGAATTTATGGTTATCTTTTGTTTTGAGGTAGTTGTATTCCTTTCTAGTTGTAGAGGGAGACTAAGCGTGCCTGTCTAAGCCTCCACCTTGGCCGGAAGTCAAATTCAATTTATATTTAATGCTCCATGTAACCTTGAGAAAAATGTGTATTCTGCTATTGTTGTGTAGAGTATTCTATAAATTTTAATTAGATCATATTCATTGATCATCCTCTTCAGGTTAGCTATATCCTTATTGATTTTCTGTCTGCTTAAGATATTAATCACTAAAGGATATGTTAAATTATATAAATATAATAATAGATTTTTCTTAAATGTTTTTCTTAGGTTCTTAGAATCTTTCTCAGATGCTTTCCAAAAGTTACTTCATTAACTAAACCCAGTTGTAATGGAAAAGAGTTTTTATAACTAACAAGAAACCCATTTTCACCTTTATAATTCTGAAGCATTTTCAAGAACTGAGTACAAGAGGCCAAATACTAAGAAAAAAGTTAGTCTCACTGATCTTACCGCTCAGGAAATTCCATGCTTTTGGGAGCTGTGACCCAGAAACTGTCCACAGAGACCAAATATGTATGAGAATGTGGCAACCACACCATGCACATGCACACGCAAATCTTTTGTAAACTCAAAACTATGTGGTTTGATAGTTTTAGCTCTAGGCAATATCTCATGCAAATATCTCATGCAAGTGTAACTTGTCTACTTGATTTCTATAGTTTGAAAATGATATAATTAGGTTTAGTTTGAGTTTCTATTTGTACTCAGTCTGAATACTTGTTTGCTGAAATTGTTTCAAATTCTTTTCACATGTTCCCCGGTGGATCTGTAGAACAACTATGTAACCTCCACATCTGTTGAGCATTAATTCCACGATCATGGATTGCTATTTTCTTTCTAGCTGTGTGCCCTATGAATCTAAGCTGAACTGAAAAAGTAAATAATGGAACAAGATACAATGAAATACAAATAGCTGGATATTTAACTTCTTAACACCTATCAAATTCAAAAGCAGTCATGAATCTGTATTTCTAGTTTTACAAATGTTTATTTTCCCTTCTGCTAATAAAGGTTTGTGTTTATAGCCAGAATTGTCATGCCCCCTTTGTTTTATTGCTTTCTCCTCTGTTAGTTCTATGGACAGAGCTATTTTCTGTTATGGTACCAAAGGAAAGAGATCCATCTGTCTGAAACAGAGTACCCCTTCAAAGTGTAAGATATTTATCTAATAGCAAGACAGGGGCTACAGAACAAACAAAACTGATGAAAGTAGAAACATCTTTTACTTGAGTAATTCAGCAGCTTTTCTAGAAGTTTGAGAATGTTAAAGAGACTAAGGAATTCCATTTCTGTTAAAGAGTATATTGTTGTAGACATTTATTTGAGAAACAAAATAGTATAATTTCTACAAAATCTCAAATTGTAACACGTAGTCATCATTCGTCTGACCACTCCTTGTTCATATTGATTTATTTTACATTCTCATGATGAGAACTATAAACAATTTAGGGATGCACCAAGCTATAATAAGTGTACATAAGACCAAAGTATTAATAAATAAATAAATAATAAATAAAATTACAAGTAAAGGCTACAAATAAAATTTCTACTAGTCCAATGAATCTTTGTATCTAGTTTCTATATCATCTGATAATCAGGTCTCTCAAACTTCTCCATTCCCACTAATATTTTGTGTTAACTCTGGTTATAATGTGCAAGTGCTGCAAGACATTTCAGATACATTTTTTCCAGGTGGTATTTTCAACATACTCTTTGTGACTTGGGAGACTCAGAGAGGTACATGAATTTGCAGTTTAAACTCTGAAAAATCTTTGAAAGCATCTTTTTAAAAGGGCTTGCTGAAGAAATGCTTTAAAAACTATAAAGAGCACAGAATTTTATTAAATAGAGTAAAGGGATATATCAATACATCCTTTCTATTCATCCCTATTTCAATTTCATGGTTTTCTATGAGAGGTGATAAAAACAGGTATTAGAATATAGAAACATATCAAGATTCAAAATGAGAATATTTGGAGAGGATATTTGTAACCTCAACACCTTCATTTTATTCCAAGTTTCTTTTATGCTTTCATATTATACCACTTTTATAAGACAAGGTGAGGAAAAATATTCTAGATTTCTTTGGTATGTAAATAAAGTACAACAGTAAACTATATTAATACCATGCTGTATATAAAAATGAACTAATCTGTTTTTATTAAAATTATACTTGTGTATAATTTTGTATGCAAATCTGATCAATATAAATTCTTCTGGTTTCTGTGTAATATCACAAAATTCCTCTCACTTTAACATAAAATACAGAGGTTTATGACTTACATGAACTTGGGATATTACACAGAAACCAGAAGGTTTACCTTTTTTTCCTCAAAGAAGAATATATTTGCAGCTTCAACTCAAGAAGAAATAAGAATTTCTTCTCAATTGTGGGGATCCATACAGACACAAGATAAGGAAAACTCGATGTTAAGTATTGTTTCTCAAATTGCTAAGCATGCTACACTGCATCAGAATCATCTTAAAAGTCTATTAAATCAGAATTTTACGAGTGCACCCAATGCTTCATACTATGACAACATTTAAGAGAAACATTGGAATAGAAAAAGTCAGTGAGGCTGCAAAACATGATCATTGCTAGGTTGAAATGCAAGTTACACAACCATCAGTTCGCAGATCCTATTGAAGTAAACCAACCTCAACAGAAACTAATAAATGAAAGAGTACTTAAAATAAATTTTAAGCAATTATAGGGGACTGAACATATTCTGTACCAGTAATTACTACTTACATAAAAAGATGACATTTTGGTACAAATCATTATCACAAATTATATCTAGAACACAAATGAGAATCAGATTTTTTTTTAAGAGGAGCATAGATTAGACTAGAGCAAATACTAACCTTATTTGTATTTAGAATATATTAATATAATCAACTTTGCCTCCTCTTTTATTTTGCTAATCACCATTGAAGTCTTCTTTTATGCTCCAGAAATTCTTAATTTATGTAGGTGACAGAGTCTATTAACTATTTTAGGTGCTGAATACACCAGATAGCTTTTCAACCTCTCTTGCAACTATGGTCCAGGTAGCAGCTGGCTCCCCCAACAAGATCACCACCACAGAATAAATTGAGAACTAATGAAAATAACAGCAGAAACCAAAGTAAATTATTTTTTTCTTGATTTTGTTGTTACAGAAAAATTAACTTCTTGGAGCTGCAGGGACAACCGAGGTGGCAGTAATGACAGCTGTGTAGGTTGAAGCATTACAGTGTTCTGTAGGGGTGTTCCCACCACACTGGTTCTGCAACCTGAGCTTGGACTAGCCTTCTGTAGCTGCTGATTATGTTTAAAGAACCTCTCTGTGATTCTGAGAGCCAACCAATATCCACTTCATAAATTCTTTCTTTGCTTAAAGCAATCAGAGACACTTCTGGCCAATAATAAGATCCCTGACAGATAGATTACATTTAAGAAATTTTTATGTAAGAATTTTAAAAATATGACTCTTTTATATAGTTTAGTTACTGCTTAAATTAATTTTCATTAAAAGGATTATTATTTATAAAGTATTCTAATTTTTTAGTGCAATGTTCAACAAATATTTAGTGTGTAGAATGCTGTCTATACTAGCTATAGTGCTCATAACAATTGCCTTCACATTACTTTGTGTAAATCTTGTAAGTATTTTGATACTCCATTTAGAAAAAGGAAAACAAACAAACAAACAGAAAACTGAAGTGAGTTTTTCAAGGTTACATAGACAGGAAATGCCAGCAAAACCAATGTCTTCTCTCTAAAGTCCTAGGATTTTGAACCTATACTTTGCTACCTTTAAAATAAGTTCCAAGGACAAGGGAAACAAATATCTATCTAAAAGGAACTCTAATTTTTGATCAAAAGAAATAAGATTAGGCAATGTAGTATTTAAGTTTTAAATTATGTATCTATGTTTCTATATCTATATCTTTACCTGTACAACTTCAAAATCTTACAGAACCTATTTTGTTTGGTGTCAACTGGAATACCTATGCCCAGCCTTTTCTTAGAAGGGGAGGGAGAGAGAATGAAGAGGAAAAAAGTTTATTTCTGATTTTCCTTAATTTTGACCTAATATATTTTTAGGAGTTGATATATGAAAAAATAAACAAATGTCAGTTGTCACAAGATTTTCAAACATTCCTTCAACCTGCTTCCTGAGACTGTGAACTGGAAGCAGTGTTTCCTGTAGGCAAACAGCCACCACTATGTCCTAAATTCTCTCTCCTTCCCTGAGTACACCTCCTCAGACTCCTATTAGCATTCACTCCACAACAATTACTCTTAGTACTGGCTGTGAATTTTGCACTGAAATTACATCACTAATTCACTTCATTTGAGTTGAGTCTTAGATTGACAGCATTTAATGCCCATAATGTTCTTCGAGCCTTGCAAAAACCAATGTCATAGAGCACTCTCTCACTACTGTGCTATAAAGCCTCTTCTTTATTTCACTTATGCAAACTTGCTGGAGTACAGCAAGGGAGCCATTCTGGTTTCTGACTCAAAACCACCAGGTATCTGAGGCTGTTTCTGGATTCACTTGTGCAAATCTTCCAAGGTATCAGTCAATTTATACTTCTCATGTTACAGCTGCTGTTTGCCCCCACCTCACTTCCAGCTGCTTGAGCGAACACACACATACAAATACATAAACATGTCTGCGTTATCCCAGCTTCCAGACAGTCTCTCATTTATAGTAGTTCTTTGAAAATTTAAAAACTTCCTTGGTCTTATACTAATCATTTAGAAGGGACTGAACTTGGGCTAGGATTGAACTTCTGAATTTCAAACTGCATCTAACTTGTAACAGTCCTAAGCATGGTGCTTTCAATTACAACCCATGGCCTTTTATTACACTGTTGGCACAAGACCAAGAGGACCCTCTTGGGACCCAACAGCCATAAACCACCACTTCCTGACATACTCTAGCCCTCAGAGATTCTCCTGGCACTTACAATTTTGACACCTAATTCCACTTCTCTGAGAGTTTGTCAGAGGCACTGGAAGATCTTCATGGGCAACTGTTAAAAAGGAGAAAAGAAATTAACGGAGAGGGGTCATAATTCTACCTATTTCACTTTCCGTCCTCTCAGCTGAAGGGAGAAAAAGATGAAGCCATCTTTAACCTTTATAATTCACTTAGAGTATCTAGCTGGCTGACAAGAAGAGATATAGTGTTCTGAGAAGTGGAAATGTACCTAGAGTTAAAAGTTTTAGCAACCATGACTTAATAGCATATGGTTCTTAGAAAAGCAGGAGTGTTCAGAGAAATTGTAGATTGCAGTAATTTATTAAAATGTCTCTTAGAAAGCCATCACCTTTTAATTTGCTCAGAATCTAGTTAAGAATCTAAAGAAAGGGGAGTATTTGCCCTCTTTCAGCCTTATCCCATATCAATATGCTTTAATTTTATAGATTAGAATTACAAGTCTTTATTGGCCAAGTGCCAGGATAATTTAAGATACCATAATCTTGGACTTTGAGCTCTCAACAGAATTAAAGATCACAACCAAAGAGGATGAATCAAACCTTAGACAGAGATGGGTATGGGCCGGTTCCTTGTCTTTATAGAGATACAATACGTTTTCCTTCCTTACTCTTTCCCTTTTGGATTCTTTCAAATCTCAAACCTGAGGGCAGGATGGGGTACCCGAGCATGGGAACCTTGCTTTCAATGGTCAGAGCTTTACAAGTAGTCACGGGTAGGAGAGCATGTGAATGTGTTCTCGCTTCATCAACTGCCTTTGGGTTTGTGATCTTGGCCTGTGCACCCAAGGAAGAAATATCAGCTCAGCAACTGCTCTTAACACTGGAATTAGCTTTCTTTTTCTGCTTAATCTTCCCATTCACAAACTTGCTCAGGATAAGTGATAAGAATTGAGTTCAGATTTGTTTTCTTTTGTTTGTTTAGAACTAGGCAAAAGAGGCCTACTTTGCATCAAGGCCCTCAGATTTATGTTGTTTAGGAAAAAGATCTCATCTCCTTCCTCTTAGTTTACTAATATTTTATTTTAGAGACTGGAGTTTCAGTAAAGTGTTAATTGGTTCTGATTTGTTCCTCAGGTATGGAAGGGAGAAATTGTTCATCAAGGTAAGGATTTGGAATTCTCAAATGCCGTGATATCCTTGAATGCACGAATTGCATTTTCCTCATATGTACTGATTCTGTAAATGATATTTTACAGAGATATCACCTGGAGAAAACAATTCATTCCAACTCTTTAACAAAAGGCCTCAACTGTGAGCTCCTTCAAAGTCTGTTCTAGCTGTAGAGAACCCCTGTATCCCAGCTATGCCCTTCCCTGGGCAGTCTGTACCCAGTCACTAAGCAAGGTGGGGAATAAATGTCCAGACCTTTCCACTCTGACTGGCAATGCTCACTCTAGAGCTCCTCCAGGTTAGCTGTAGCTTTCCCAGCCCTGCAATACAGTTCACCTTTCTTCCTCTGCCCAAACCTGCTTCCTCTCTCTTCCTTTTAAATTTTTAAAATTTCTAACACACTTCTTGAACCCCAAACTCTTGTCAGCCTATCAACCTCTTTATTCTGGAGAACCCAACTAGTGAAATGTGTGTGTGTGTGTGTGTGTGTGTGTGTGTGTGTGTGTGTGTGTGTGTGTTGGGGGGTAGAAAGCAGAAGAAACTGACTTTTTGCTTGGATGGAGTCCTAGTTAAGGAGTTTTGGGAAATAGATAGTAAACCCAATCAATCATTTCTGTTTATTCAAATGTTTTAATTCCTTTCTCTGCATTGTTTCAAAGGAAATTTAGCTACTTAAAATTTTCATCATATGCTGATGTTTGATCTATATTTATGTTAGTCACAACCACCCCAATAAAAGGTTTAAGAACTACAATATTTAATTTATATTTAATACAGATTTAGCTATTCTTGAAGCTGTTCCTGTTTGAGAAGGTTTAATAGCCAGAAGCCACTCAGGGAAAGGAAAGATAATTAAAGGAGATGCTGTTATAGTCATCTGATTAATAAGAATTCAAAGAGGAAAATAAGTTAGGTCAGTGCTTGTCTGCTTATGAAAATATTTCTATTCTACTGGATCTGGTTTAAGAGTTAGTAAATTTAAAAAAAATACACTGACAATAGCAAGAGAGAGTGAGAGAACGGTGAGGAAGGGGGAAGGGGAGAAGGATGGAGGTGGACGTTGAGGATTTGAGAGCTGATTATATGTCTTCAAGGGTCATTTTAATGATAGATTATTATTACCCACAAATTTCTTTTTTTCTATTCTTTACCTTCAAACTTTTAAAATATAAGGTGGCATATTGATATGTACATTTAAAAATATGCACAATAAAAAAAATAAAAAATAAAAATATGCACAACAAACACATATGTCATAAAAATTAAACTGAAGAAATCTTAGAAAAACCACAAGTATAATGTCAACAAAAAAGTTAATAAAATAATAGACTAGTGGGAACTGTATCTAAATATATATGTCTATTAATCGTCGGCAGCCGTCTGTCTCGAGAGACGATGGTGTAGCTTCTTAAGAGTCTATCTGCACCGCCGAGAATGGCTGTGCAGTCCGACTCGGGAGTGACACGGTATCTGTCTCCTCCCGTGTTGAATCGACATCTTGCGATGACGCTGGAGTGTCCTCTCCAGTGAAGCTGAAGCTACAGAGCCTGGGCAGGGTGATATGGAGGGTCTGCTGTTGCCCATGCAGCAGACCCCCCCTCTCTTCGCAGCTGAAGGGTCCAAGGGAAAGACGGAGTCAATACAGCTTGGCTTCAGGTGCGCCGCAGGAGTTGCCGGTGTTGACTACAACGTCGAACCGCCTTAGGGACTCCGGCTCCGGATTTTCTGTCGGGGTTTACTCCCTTAGCCTTTCCCCTGAAGAGGTATGCCGCAAGGCAGCGGAGGTTTTTTGGAGTCAGAGTTTTCCTTCTCTGATGTCTATTAATAGTATATAGTTATATGTACTATATATAATATATAGCTATGTCTAAGCATCTAATTTTTTATGTCTAGTAAGCATTTTATAATGTTTCATATTTTTATGAACTAATCTTTAAAATTAATTACAAGCAATGGTTCCCCTATCCTTTTCCTCCTCTAACTTATTCCTCATAAGTGAGCACTTTTCTTTCTTTAGTATTTCTTCTAGAATATAATATTTTTTTCTTATCTTTATTGTATTTATTTACACTACCTTTTAGTACTCTTACACCTCCTCTCCCCCAGCAGTTATCACACTGTCGTCCATGTCCAAAAGGATCCACAAATTTCTGTAACAGCTACATCAGTGCTCATTTGTGAACATCTAGAAACAACTATACAATCTGTGGTTATATTTCACGTACATCAACTATATTATTACCACACGACATCTGCTAAATTTTTAAAAACTTGCTCCAGTTCTTTGTTTGATACCTCACTATTTCTCTCCTAGAAGCACACTGTCTGCTCTGTCTTCCCTGTGGTGTTGCAACACACCCACAGAGTTACATGTGTAATATGTGACCTATTATTCTAGCCATAACTGAGTAAATCAGTACCAGTCCACTGATCTCTGAGTAACTGGTCTTAGAGGTTCTTATGATGATTAATGAAATCTATTCAAGAAGGAGCATAGTCCATATTAGACCCTCTATAATTGGTAGGTAGCTGTTGATATGCTATTATATTATTGATAAATTATCCCATTTTTACTTTCTTCTCAACTTTCTAATTGTTTCTATTCTACCACTCTCTTAAATTCTTTACCTTCTACAGTCATGTGCACAATTATATGAAATTCCCAATGTTACATCCTTTTCCTGATTTTCTCCTCTACCCCACTCTGCCTTGTCTTTCTTCCCTCCCTTCTTTCTTCTTTCCTTTCTTCACTTCTCCTCTCCCAACCCCTTTTGTTTCATGATGTCAACCACTTTTTAAAAGTATTTTGCAATCTTAGCTTCTAACTTGCTTTTTCTCCAGTTCTGCAGTCTCGTTCCCATTAAATATATGTAAAGACTGAAATTTTGGAACTGATTTTCTGATGGTTAGTGAAATAAAATGTGGAAATAACAAGTGTTAAGACGCTGAAGTGATCAGTTCTGCTCTCTCTCTCCTTTTTATTTAAAAATCAGAATTTCACTAGTAGAAAAATAAAAGCAGAGGAGAAACTATAGTTCTTGAAAGAAAGTTAGTAGATATATAATAAAGCATCATCCTCTAAAGTAACTAACAATATAATGATAGTTTGAGGTTGCAGTAGACTTTTCATATGCCTTATGACTCACCCATTGTGAATGAGGAAGAAACAGGTACTCAGTGAGGCTGAGCACCTTATGTAAGAGGTTTCCTACACGTAGTAAATAAGGAAAGGACCTGGGTCTTCAGATGGAGCACAACAGGGAGTTATTCCATTTGATACCAAGGCATATTTTTGTAGAGAAATATAATGTGGCATCGCTTAAAGCTGCCACTGTTTCTGTCAGCCATAAATCAGGGTCTGGTGGGTGGACTTAAGGTAAAGAACAGTTAAAAGTTCAATGGTTTTATGTGAAATACTTCGCTCTACCATGATTCATTGTATAGGTTCAATATGGCATTTCCATGCATAGGAAGCCTTGACCATGGAGTTAAAGGAGCAGCACACTTTTTCACATTGTTAGTGAAAGCCCTGAAGTGGAATTCTCTTGAGTACTGCCTTATGTGGGACAGATAAATTAAATCTGGCTCTGTCCCACCCCAGACCAAATTCAAGGTCTCATCTTTTTTCTTCTCTTTCCTTTTTCTTTTTAAAAATTAATTTATTTTACAATTACAGTTGACATAGAATTTATTAATTTCAGGTATACAACATAGTGATTAGACATTTATATACCTTACAAAGTTATCCCCTGTTAAGTCTCGTAACTTTCACCATATTAACAGCTAAGGGAATTAATGCCATTCATATCTTTACACTTCATTACACACATCTGTATTCATCAAATATACTACTGTCTGGTGTATTTCTTGAAGGTTGATAGAACTCACCTAAAAAAAAAATCCTATATTTTCATGGTTAGATTTTTAATTACCAATTTCCCTTCTGTAATATTTAGAAGTCAACTTTATTTATAATTTTTAAAAGTGTCTTGATACATTCTCCAAATTTTATGTTTGTTTAACTTTTTACTATTATGGGCATAAAGTTGTTTATATCATTTTCTTTCTCCACTGTAACTGTAGTTACAATCTTCCTTTCAATGCCATTGTTATTTATGCTTTTATCTTCCTTATGTCACCAAAATTATAGATTATTAATTATTTTTCTTAAATTTATAGATTATGGGCTTGACAATTCTGTGCTTGGTATCTTTGCTTTCTATTTTATATATTCTAATTCTTTTTTTCTTACAATATATTTAAATATTTTTAATTTGCTATTTTTTCTTTGCTGCTTGTGTGAGCTAACTGCTTAAATCACTCTTCATATTTTTTATTTCTGAATATTTTAATGTGTTGTGATGTTAAAGTCCTAGCTCAAAGTCAAGCTCTGTTTGGTCTCCTCTACATTGTTGTACAATACTTTCACTTTTCTTCAATTCTAGTGATTTATTTTACTTAAATTATAATTTCCATTGCCAATTAGTTATTTAAAAACATGCTCTGCCATTTCCAAATAAAAAGGGTTTGGTTATAATATTTTTTCTGTTTCATTGGGTTTACAAAATGTCATCTTTTTGATATTGATTCATTGGCATTTTTTGAACCTTTCATTCTGGTTTAGTACATTGGCAATTTTTGTAAATATCCTGCGTGTGTTCTTGAAAGAATATATTCTCTAAGTGTTGGCTGCAATGTTCTATTAAAGAAATACATTCATTTTTTTATATTATGACTATTCCTTTGGTCTGCTTTTTCAAAAGTGAATTGTTCATTTCTCATTGTAATTCTGTCAAATTTTGCTTTATATATTTAAAGTATACAGTTCATGGTATATTATTTGATAAATAATAGGCCTCCTGATGTATTTTTTTAATAATCTAAATACTTCTTTGTCTTGAATAATTGTTTTTGATTTACATTGTTTCATGGCATTGTGGTTTTCTAAATTAGTTTTTAACATCATATTTCTCTTTCTATTTCTTTAATTTCTATCATTCTGTCTTATTTTGTTTTAGGTGTATCTCTTTTAAAGTGCATATATCTGTTTTATTTTTCTTAAAATATTCGTCTTTTAAGTAGTGAATTAAATTTAGTTCATTTATTTGTGTGTATGTGTATGTCTATGTGTTTGTGTATGATTGCTGATGTATTTGGATTCATTAATATAGTCTTTTTGGTGTGGTTTTTAAATTTATTATCTATTTTCTATAAGTGCAGTTTTTTTCTTCCCCATGTTACATTTTATTAAATTCTCTATTTTTATTTTCTTACTTCTGATTTAAAAATATTATATATTATGTCTGTTTTTTCTTTTAAGGATTACTCTAAATATTTAACACACCGAAAATTTTTTTAAAATACACATTATTATTATTCTAAGATAACCCATATATCTTTCCCTTTCCTTAATACCAATAAAAAAATCTTTAGAATGTTTGAAGTCTAAATTCCCTGTGTTTTACATTGTAAGTTTTTCCATATTTTAGTTCTATATTATGCTGCCCTCCTCCGGATTTATTATTCCTACTGTTTTATACAGCCAATACTTAAGATTTTGTTGTTTTTATAAATTCCTTTATGCTCTCTAATTTTACTTACCAGTTATTTATTCTGAGTGATATATTTTTTTGAATTCTGAAGTACATAATTTTGTAGTTCTTTCAGGCAAGGTTTCAGTCAACATAGTCAATGTTTAGCTAGAGATATTTTTATTTTACACTCTTGGGTAGTAATTGTTTATCTGCTTATAAAACTCTATGTTGACCATTAACTACTTTTGAGTTTAATGATACTATTATCTGACCTTTTATTTTTACTGATGATATTAAGAATTTTGCTTTCCTTGTAAGTGGTGCTCTTTTAAATATAGTATTCTGCATTTTCTCTATAATTGTTTTTATGATATTTTTGTTTTTCTGATATTTCATATTTTCACTTCAAAACACCTAAGACTTTACTTAGCTTCACACACAATTAAGACAATATCCAAGAAAAGTCTTCTTGAAGACTTTCACTGACAAGGTGAAATAGTTTGCTAGATATTTTTAATGTTTTTGAATGCAATGATTTGTATTTTTCATCACTTCTGGAATTTTTAGCCATTTTCCTTTTGACCATTATTTCTCCACCATTTCTAATATACTTTCCATACAGAATTTCTTTTTAAACCTCTGTGGGAGATTCCTATACTATTTTTCATGTGTCTTAACCAATATTTACTGTTTCACATATTTTTTTTTCTTTCTCTGAGATGTAGTCTCTATTTTATCTTGCTCCAGTTCACATATTATCTTGGAAGTCATGTGAACTTGTACACATTCATTGTGATTTTACTGTGACTTCTCTTATTTCCACGAATTTTTTTAGATTATTTTGTTACTTTCCAAAATTTCTTTTTTTTCTTCTTTAATTATTTAAAATATTGTCTTTTGCTATTTTATTATTTTAATTGCTTATGACACAAACCATTTGGTTTCTGCTTACTACTGATTCTTATTCATCGTGAATTGTTTCCATGAGCCTGGACATGTGCACATGTATGTTTGACCTCATGTTTAGTGGAGCTTTATTGTGCAGTAGGTATTGTGCCCAGCTAGCCATGGGAAGTTCACTCAGCTTGAGTCTGCTTCATCTTTGGGATGTCTGTAGTTCATGGATGTATATTTTGTTACTTTCTTGGTTTAGGGTTTCTTAAAAAATTTGGGAAAAGTAAATTCATTCTCAAATTTGTAAGAAGTGTAGATCAAGTATTTCCCAGAAGATTCCGCTTTCTTGCAGTGTCCCTCAGTGGGAGAACACTTCGTAATCATACACTGAGTGCATCTATGTTTGGGAGTTCTGCCTTCAAGCATACCTACAGCCAGGTCTTTTGCTTTCAGGTTGGCATTAAAACCCCAAATCTTGGGCTCTTGGGGTCAGTGACAACCAGAACATGCATGCAGTTGTTTAAATGTTAATCGTTTCTGGTTTTTCTTTTCTTTTTTGGTTATGACAAATGGAGATTACATTTCTTATTAATGGTAAGTTCAGGGATGAGTTTTATTGTTGTTTTATTGTTATATTTTATGCGGTACTTCTAGGTCCTGGAATAAAGAGCTTATTTTTACTATGTTAGTTCATCATCTTGCCTAAAATTGCAATTCTCTTTTTGTTCAACTTTTACAAAGAAACTAAAAAATATGGCTTTTTGAGACTACCTTTATTCTAATATACTAAGAATTCCTTTAAAAGAAAATTAGGGCTATATTTTAATCATTTGTTTATTACCTCTTGGGATTCTGACAACCATATGCAACTGCTACTCTTATTCATTTACTAGTTTTAGTAAATAAGCTCACCAAGACACAAACCAAAAATAAAGCAAAACCAAAACCAAAACCCAAATGTGTTATTTATCCTGGTTTTAAATAATACTATCTGATTAAGTATGGATTTGAGAAACTGTAATTTTCTCGTTAAGCATTAAATTAGATATTAACTGTTTTTGTGAATTTTGTCTGTTTTACCAGCTAGGTTTATTGCTTATGACACTAAAGATTCATAACATACTTTATGAAATAGAAGTATGTATTAAAATTTTTAGCCTCTGTGATCATAAAAACTAGGTGAATATAGTTACAATGAAATTATGCTGCATATTTGAATATTTATAGATAAAATGCATAGTGTGCTTGAATTTTAATAGTTCACTGAATGATGAATATATAATTAAATTATTTATAGTAATTTTATGTTATATAGTATTATATAAAAGTTATATAAATTTACATTTTATATTATTATTCTTTAACATAAACACTTAAACTTATGAGCTTTAATTTTTACCTTACTCCATGTTTTATTTAAATTTAAGTTTTCAATTATTATAATTTGATCTTACTGTTTTGCTCATAGAAGCATGAAAACAATATTACATGTACAGCATAGTTTTGGAAAATCATACCTAACAAAGTAGTCCACCCAATATTTCAAGTTATATTTTATGTTATTATATTTTTACTTCCTAAACACTTGCTTACACTTATTAATTTTAATAATTCTTACCTTACTCCATCTGTTTCAAATTTTTGTTTTTGAGTTACTGAAATATTACCTGCTGATAATTGCTTTTGAATTTTCTTGAATGCAGATTATAAGCATGTTGAGGACTAAAAATGTGTCTTTCTCATCTTTGAGTTCTTTATGATGTCCAGTAAAATACTTTGGATTGAAATGAAACTAAATGTAAAATTGAATTTAGTTGGTCAAAATATTCAAACCTGCTTGGTATGCAGATGACCTTGACAATTGCTGAGAAGCTGTCTTTCATAGAATAAATGAGATATTGATTAACATCATAACATGACAAGCCATGTGTCTGTCGTCATTCACTCACATGGAAAAATCCTACTGCTTCTAGTTTTACATGTATTGACTGGCATTTACTAATGCTTCTGATACTTTCATTGTGTCACTAAATCTTCTATTAAGTTAAAAATAAGTTGTATTATTTGTTTTCTTATGCCAAAATTGCATTTTTACTTTCAAAATTAAATAGATATTCTTAGAAAAATGTAGCAATGAACTGTAATAAACTAATTCAGTTGCATTGTTACAGGTTATTATAAAGCCCAATAAAATTGTTATTTTTCCTAATGAAAACATTATTGAAAACTATGACTTGATCTTATTGTTTTACCCATAGAGGCATGAAAACAATTTTAAAAATAAAATTATTTTTATGCTTTGCTTTTATTTGTTATTCCCAAAATCCAATTATAAAAAATTGAACTGTGAAAAAGTAAAAGCACGTATTAATTTATCAGTAAACAGCTTGTCCAACTCTGTAGTGACAAATAAAATTTTCCTAAAGTATACATTTCCTGCAAAAAAGGCTTTCATTATAAAAAGTTACAGAAATTTAATTTAATTTAATAAATATTTATCAAGTGCCTCATGTCATGGCAGCCTTGCTCTGAGAAATCACCCAGAGACCACTGTAGGATCAGACAATGGGGGAGGGGATAGGCAACTCCTGGACTGACTCAAGAACCATAGGAGCATGGGGAATGGGGAGCAAAGAAAATGGGGAGCAAGTGGAATGGGGAGCTAGAGATTGGGGAATAGGGAATGGGGAATTGCTGTCCTCCTCGAGGACCTGTAGGAGTCCCACCTGCACTTCTGCAGGCACCTTTCTTATACTTGTCAATTGCACATTTCAGTGAGGGTAAGTTTGCTTATCAACATATTCAGTGGGTCGTTTGCATCTTATTGCTTCTCCCACCACCACCAGGAGTTAACATATTGGGTTAGGTCCATTAACATATCCTTTGGGAACCTGCTAGGTCCATCAGCATATCCTCTGGGAACCCCAGCCAGGACCAGGTTGATTAGAATAGCTCAAAAGTCCAGGTGTGCGTTCTAGCTGCCTCCAAGTTTTGACACCTAGCACAACTTAATTATTATGTTAGACACTAAAGATTGCAAAAGTACTCAGATGTTGCTCCTGTTCTCAAAAAGTTTAATAATGTAATGACTGTAATAATAGGAGGATGTATAGGTTTTCAAAGCAGTACAAATGAGTGAGCTTCCATTTTGTGTTAGGAATAAGAACTCTATACATAAGCATGAAAAGGAAATTTCTTCTAAGAATTAAATTCTAAAGGTATTTCTGGGAGAAAAATATATAAAAATTCATATATGTATATAATAACAATATGACAGACACATCAGGTGAAATGTCATTTGGTATTGCTTGATATATGGGTGTGCGAAGCTCTAAAATGAGTTTGGAAAATGGGTTTGTGGCCATACCTTGCAGATGACATTTGAGGGCATGAAAAATCATAAGGAGATTCACTCTTAAAATTTGGCATTTGGCAGTAGATGTTGATATCTAGTAATAACATTTTCCTTAAGTCAAGATACTGAAAACATAAATGAAACTAATAAATTATTCTGAGAAGAAATTATGGCAATTATTTGGAGCACATTTAACAAGAATTTGCAAATATGCTATGAGGGTTATGTAGATGCTTGCAGTGGCTGATAAAATATTTTCTAGGACTAATCCAGTACCATTTGATTAAAAAGCATTTTACAGAATGTTTGCTATCAACTGACAAGGTGAAGGATGTGGAAGTCTACATTTCTGTTCCCTTGATTAAAGATAGGAATAATGATGTCAACTAATTTTGATGTACTTAACTATTAGAATAATGTGTCTACCATTAGAAATTCACTTTTTAATAATTTATTTCATTCATCTATTCAATAATTAATTGACTTACATTCCATGAATATGTGTACATAGGAGTATATATTAATATGAATGGATTTAGTCTTCACTACTATCATTTTGTAAAAAATTTTTTTTTAGTATTTAAAAATATGGGTTTTGTAACCAGAATACCAAGAGTTTAAATTTTGGCTTTGCTATTAGCTAGATGTATAAACATGAACAAGCAATTTCATTCCTCTATGTTTCAATTTCTTCGTTTTTACAATAGAGATACATGTAAAATCTCAATACCTAGTCTGCAACCGAGCAAATACTCATAAAATGCAGATTGTTCTTGTTGTTATTATTATTAGGTATTATTATTATTACTGTTAAAGTTTTGTACAGAAAGCATAGTTACAAATCCTGATGAGGACCTACTACCAAAAACTATATTAATCGGCAGAAGTCAATATTTTGTTTTTCATGAAAATCATAGGATTTAAAAAAAAGTGTGCATATCCTCTTTCTTCTCAGTTACACTTTCCATATGGACTTCTACAATTAAATCTCTAAGGATAGTATAGAATGTGTTTTTCTGTTAACATACTAAGTATAAATTTTGTTTCAGTCAGTCATTATGATTATTTTAAAGAGCTTTCATCTTATCAGATTTTATTAGATTATTAATGCTATTATCTCACAAGGCTAATAAAAAATGTTACCCTTGAAGGACAATAAATCTTGAGTCCGTTATTTTCTTGTTTGTTTACCTTTCCAGTATTAGCCCTATCTTTAATCGTCAGTTGCTTTGCAGATATCTTTCTAAATGAGTCTCCTTGGTAGAGTTGACTTTAGTTAAACTTAAATAGCAAATTAATTAGCACAAATGGAAACTGTAATGCATAAAAATGTGCTGGAATTTAATGAATTAATTTTTTATTTTTCATTTCTCTATGTTTATTCTTTCATTCAAAAATGCTTCTTGATTGTCTATTTGAAGCCCGCAACATATTTAGAAGCATCATTGAAACAAATAACATGAATTCTATTAAGCAGAATCATATAATTAAGAAATAAAAATAAAAATAAATAAAACATAAAAATAAAACAGAAGGACTTAAATACTATGGAGAAGAATAAGCCCAGGGAAAACTGAAAGGGACAGTGTGTATGTTGCTGTCATGGGAATTAGAACAGGTGAGTAGCATCATTGAATAGGGCGGTTAAGGAAGACATCCCCTGGAAAGTGACATTTAAGTCAAGATCTCAGAAAGTTAGGATGGTGAGCCTTGTGAATAGCTGAGAGAAAAACAACAGGAAATGCCTCAATGAGAGGCATGCTGCTGTGGGTGTTTCAAAAGAAGATCAGTGTGACTGCAGCAAAGGGAGCAAGGGCTCAAGGAACAGGGAGCAAGAGCAAAGGGATATGGGGGAGATGTGATGGAGGGCCTGCCTCCCAGGCCACTGTAATGACTTTGGCTTCACAATGTTGTTATGAAACTTCCAGAAAAATATCATCATATACCATACAGGCTGCATGACTATACAACATTTGGAACTGTTGAGAGAGGTGGTATTAAGTGTAGTAATTAAACAGTAGAAAACGTGATTTCTTATCGTGTAGAAGAAAATTAAATATAGTTAAAAAGTTATATTTTCTAGCTGACTATGTAATTGTTCTACCCAGTGGAGTGTCTGCAGCAGCTTCATGCCAATGGAAGGAGCTATGACAAAGACGCTTTGCTGTGATTCATCCCAAAGTCTTTGAATGTCAGATGAAGTGAAGCAGCAGTCGAAGAAAAAGGAATAGCATATTTTTTTAAAGAGGTCATTGAAAAGGTAAGAGTTAAATCTGCTGACTACACCAACTCACACCTTACCCTTTTGCAAACATATTTTTTTTAACAAATAGTTGTTTTGTCTTATTCTATATGACTAAGGATAAGAAACCCTTGCCTATATACTACTAGATAAAGGGATAAAGCAACACAGCAAAGGCGGAATCATCAGAGAAATTGCTCAAAAACCTGAAGAACACATTACAAAAACATAGCTAATTGTCTCAAAGAAATCACACATTCACTCTAAAGAGAGAGAAAAGTTTACTAAAGACAGTGTAAGATAAGAAGGACTTGAAAAGCAAACTAACATATTTAAGAGGGAAAAAAGAGAAAGGACGTATTATAATAATGAAAGCACATTAAAACAACAAACACTTTAAAAAGGCATGTTAAAACACAGCAAATGGCATGGGGACAAGCCTGACTAAATCATGGAGAACAAAATTAAAAATAACTGATTATAAAATGATTCTAAGAAGATTATCTGTAGGGAATACAGATAGAAGTGATCTAATTTACCCATAGCAATCCTGATTAAGAAAACAATGAGAAAAGGAAAAAAAAAATCCAAACTAATAAAATTAAACTTTTCTGAAAGAAAGAAAAAGTGAATTTGTGTACAAAAAAGGAATAAAGTGGGCCAGGAGAAAAAAAAAAAAAAACTAATGCAGAATGACCAACCTAAGCACATAAGTAGTAACATTTACTACAAGTTTAGAATGAATAAAAAGTTATATGACTTGCAGCAGGAAAAGTGAGTTGTAGAGAAGGAAAACTCAACATGACCTCAGCCTTCTTCACATCGATTCAGAACAGGTTAGAGTGCTGTCTACCAAGGCCTGAGGAAAGGTGTGTTTCAAGAATCAAGAATTGCAGTCCAAGTAAAGTTGTCCTTGAAGTATAAAGCAAATCCTTTTTTCATTTATGCAAAAATCATGAATAGAGTACTGCTAGAAAATATAACAGAGCAAATGATAAATTAAAATAAGCAATTCATAGTAAAATTGTGAAAAATGATGATAATTACAAATATATTTAAGTACACAATGAAAACTGATAAGTAATGCCTGTTATGGTAGATATTAAAATGAGTATATTTTATTTTTTTTTATTTTTTTATTTTTTTATTTTTTTTTTCCCAGGATGTACACCAACAAACATTTATTTTCATACTTGTGCATTTGCAAGTTGGCTGTGGCTTGGCTGATCCAGACTGGGCTTGGCCAGGCCAGGCTGGGCTTCAGGCTTCCGGATGGGCTCAGGTTTTCTCGACATAACTTCACTCTAGACACCCACACAGAAAGGGCAGCGGCTGCTTAGGGCATGCCTCTCTCAGCAGAGCCTAAGAAAAAAATCCAACCAAGCAGACCCCTCTAAAACCTTTGCCCCGCCCACATCCCTTAGATCCCATTGGCCAAAGCAAGTCACAGAGTGAAAGTCAAGGATAGGACATTCATCCCACTGCCATGAAGCTAGTGCAAGGGTGGGGAAGTATAGTTCTATCCTATTGAGGAGTGAAGGATGGGCACTAGCCACCTACACACATATGAAGTATAAACATGCAAGAAGTATCAGGGGAGGAGGGAGGAGGGAAAATACAAAGCACGTGGCATTACCTTTGCCTTCCTAACTTCCCAGTCTCTACTTCTATGTAAAGATGTCCCTACATCTCACACCCAGCAGATACAGACACATGCATACACACACGCCAGCAAGTAACTGTACATCCCATGATTGGTGGACCACTTTAAAGCCACCTACATGAGGACTGTTTCGCCTGCAGAGGACATTTGGCGATGCCTAGAGACATTTTTGGTTGTCACTATTTGGGTGGGGGCTGCTATGGGCATCTAGTGGGTAGAGGCCAGGGGTGCTATGCAACATCTTCCGACTACAGTTCACCCCCACAATAAAGCATCGTCTGTTCCCCAAATGTCAGTAAAGCTGAGGTTGAGAAATACAGATTCCAGCGGCCTCCATGCAGACAGTTCGATTCGGAAGAGCTGGGGTGTTGCCTGGGAATCAGTATTTCCGACTAGCAAGTTACAAAATTTTGATTTACTAATCAGAGTTTGGAAACTGCTGCTTTAGGTCTTTATGACCATTCAGGAACGCAAATCAATGATTACTTTAGGATTTAAACACAACAGTCCTCCTTCGAGCTGTTCCTAACCTTTCCCTTTCCAAAAATTAGGCAGTTTCGCTCCCCAGCCCCACAGATTTCGGTGTTCAGCCCTGGACTGAATCTCTACTCGGTGCAGGCCATCTACGGTTTCTTTGCTTCCTCTGCCTTTCACTTTTAAAACCAGGAGGCATTCAAGGAAACTGTAATCCATACGTTTCAGAATCATTTACACTTAAATCATGAAAGTACTGCCGTGGTTCTTAAGAGCTACTTGATGTCCAAAACACCTTATGAGGGTTTTTTAAGTAAGCTTTTTAAAGTCTCTCTTTACTTTCAGTTGGATGTCGCTCTGGGTAAGTGAATTGAGGTGCCACGGAGCTGGGGGGCTGCTGGAAACCCCAGACTGTGGACTTGAAGGAAATTTGACACCCAACAAAACGGGTCTTCTCCTCTCACCTCAAGTTCCCCGTGACATGCATCCATTTCATGCGGTAAAATCGATCTTATTTTCCCAACAATTATGGCTCCAAGTGGTCACTCAATTAGGTCTTCAGACATCTTTCTCCTTTTGCTTCTCAGGGTTCCTCAGGTTCTATATTTAAACCATTTTGACTCACTCAACGTGGAGATCCAATTCTTTTTTCCGGTGGGTTTTTTATTTCTAAATAGCATCTGAGCTCTGCTGCCAACATCACATTTCACTCTTCTCCCTCCGCTCCAGGGAGACTCAGGTGGGAGGCCGAATTCTA